>NC_092334.1:675850357-676156785 GCF_046630445.1 Rutidosis leptorrhynchoides | reverse complement strand
TGCGCTTTTATAATTGTTTTACGAAATAGACACAAGTAATCAAAACTACATTATATGGTTGAATGATCGAAGCCGAATATGCCCCTTTTGCTTGGTAGCCTAAGAATTAGTAAACCGATCTATTAATTAACGCGAGTCCTAAAGATAGATCTATTGGGCCTAACAAACCCCATCTGTTGTAGCGGATGCTTTAGTACTTTGAGTTTTTATATCATGTTCGATGGATGTCCCGGAATGATAGGGGATATTCTTATATGCATCTAGTTAATGTTGGTTACCAGGTGTTCAATCCATATGAATGATTTTTGTCTCTATGCATGTGACGTATATTTATGAGAAATGGAAATAAAAATCTTGTGGTCTATTAAAATGATGAAAATGATCGTTTATGATAAACTAATGAACTCACCAACCTTTTGGTTGACACTTGAAAGCATGTTTATTCTCATGTAATAAAGAAATCTTCCGCTGTGCATTAGCTTATTTTAGAGATCTTACTTGGAGTCATTCATGGCATATTTCGAAAGACGTTGCATTCGAGTCATTGAGTTTATCAAGATTATTATTAAGTCAATTATAGTTGAATAGTGGAAATTATGAAATGGTATGCATGCCTGCCAACTTTTGATGTAATGAAAGTTTCTCTTTTAAAACGAATGCAATGTTTGTAAAATGTATCATATAGAGGTCAAATACGTCGCGATGTAATCAACTATTGCGAATCGTTTATAATGTATATGAACGGGTCCTTTCAGTTGGTATCAGAGCGGTGGTCTTAGCGAACCAGGTCTTGCATTAGTGTGTCTAACTGATAGTTGTTTAGATGCATTAGTGAGTCTGGACTTCGACCGTGTCTGCATGTCAAAAGTTTTGCTTATCATTTCGTGTCGAAAATTACCTGCTTATCATCCTTAGGAAATTATCTGCTTATCATTCTTAGTCTAGACACATCCATTTGCATTGATTGCATGAATAGTGTATAGACAAAATTCATATCTTAGCGTATCTGCTAATCCATATCTTAGCGTATCTGTTACTGTAAACTTTGCCTGACATATTCCGTAAATTCCTCTGTAATCTACGGGATCTTCTGAACTATATTTAGGTATTCTATGTAATTAGAATATAATCCGATATCCTAAAATCATTTCACACCAAAAACCCTTTACTCAATCGTACGAAATGGAACTCGCCACTAGTTCAAGTTCTTCGGAATCCGACAGCTATTCCGATATGGAGTTTCACTCAAGCTCCGAAAGTAGCATGACCAGAATGAGTCAACCAATCAGCCATCCCCAATTCATCTGATGGGTTCGTAGCCTCCTTAATAATTGGAGATAAGAAGAAGGCGATCCTTTCCATCCACCACATTGCCCTCTTGGTGATGAACCTGAAGCCCTTACCGGTGAACCTGTCCGAAACACCATTTTCTCTCTCATTTCCAGAGTATCCCATCACGATTATATACTACATCAAATTCTAGATTTTATTTATCCGCTCGTCCGAACTGACAATCACCCCAGTGTAATAGAAGAAGTCAACGAGCTTCGCACTCGGGTAGTGGCTTTGGAAAATACGGTGCAAAGGTTACAAACACCAGCAACAGCACCAACAACATAACCAGTACCACCATCATCAACTCTAACAGTACCATTACCACCTCCAACCACAACCGCATCGTAAAACTCAACTTCACAATCTGTCCCACGAGCATCAACGTCATACGCCCTATAGATAACAAGGAAGACCAACAACAACAAACGATGAAGTACTAATTCATAACTTCATCGGAGAAATATTTTACGGTGATTATGTAATCTCTAAAATTTTAGAGATTACTTATTTTAGACCTAACCATAAATCAGATGAGTGGACCGAAATGATAAAAGAAACCCTGACCAGAATGGTGCACGATTTACAAGCTAGACTTGTTTTACCAACAGCATTAACAGTACCGTTAGCGTCACCAGCATCGTCAGTGCAGTCAGCATCAGCACTAACAGCACCTATAATATCACAAGCTCCGTCAGTTCAAGAATCACCGTGGACATCATTACGAATCGACAACGAGTGTATTGTATCAACGAGTTATGAAGAATTAACTCATTTCCACTGAAGGATTTATATCTATATCTTATATATATAAATCTTTAAACCATAATAAATCTTTCCGTACTAAGCTATTAGGTGTGAATCTTAACTACTCGGTTAATTTATATTACTAATATGCAATAATGCACGTTCTTCGTCCGCAACTTAACTATCGTTAACTACAATCTCTGTCTCAATTCCATAAATTCCAATTCATAATAAATCAAGTGTATTATTCAAATATATGTTTAATTTTACACTTTCATATCGATGTACTCGAAACTTTTCAGATAACATCATTCGTACTTTGCGAAGTTCACAAGAATTTAACGAAAACCAACATCACGCCTCAACAAATAACGAAGTATTGATTCATAATTTCAATATTATTGAAGAAATACTTATGTGATCTCTAAAGCCTTTAAGGGATTATTCAATTCTAGTTTCAACCGTAAATTGAATGAGTTTAATTTAGTATTAACTCATTAAAATCTATGTTACATCTGAAGAGAATATACACATATATATTTTCATAAAAACTGTAATAAAATTCTTTTGTACAAAATATTAATTGTGAAATTTTTTTAACGGGTAGGTAATGCCCGAAAGATATATAAATTCACAATTTATATGTTACATTCTTCGAATCTGATTTAGCAATCATCAACTATACTCACTACCTTCACAACAACATACCTTCTTTCATAAGAAATCAAGACAATCATTCTCATCCAAATTTCATTACGTATTCTGATTTTGACAAATCAAAATTTAAGTCAAGATCCAATCGGTATTATCACTCTTAGATCCTTACATCTTTCAAAGCTATACTTTGACTTCAAAACTGTGCTAGAACATCATATGTATTTTAACGATTACAATTTGTGTTCAAACCCTTCGAAATTCCTGAAGATACTTCAAATAATGAGCAATCGAGATGATGATCCAACCACATGTTACCCACAGTTATGTACCTGAAAAACCCTCAAAACCAAAGTTATAATTTAACACGTATCCGTGTCAGACCTTTTGGCATCTACTAGCTAAAATAACTTTTCAATCCCTTCTAAAAATAGACAATTTTGTCACAGCTTCAGCAAACTAACTTCAATTGTTCATTCGAATAAGCCTTATTATAACGATTACCCTTTATTACTGGGGAACCTTTCATATTCCACCACATTAGCAATAAACTTATTCACAACTTCACTGATCTTTGACCTTCCGAAGAATCATTATATTTATCGAAACCCCATCATTTACTCATTCGCATCTTGTAATGAGAATTGCCATACGAATCATCGGAAATTAGCAATCAGTATTTTGAAATCTCGTAGCATGTCTACGCCAACAGTTATATGTGTACATATAACTTCTATCTCCTGGACTTACATACTTTGAATCTGAAGTTTCTGAAAAATACCTTGAACTGCGAACTAGTTCTTGAAATGCTGACGAAGCAACAAAAACTGTAAACGATCTTAACAGTAAAAAGTTTGATGATAAATAATAGTGTATTGGCAAAGCTCAGAAAAAGAGAAGTTTTGGAACTGGAAAACGGATTGAGCAAAGTATGAAAGAGGCTGTGGATAAATCACAAGGACGAAATCTACCTTCAAAGAATCCAAATGATTCAGTGTCTGCTGAAATTATTATTGAATACCTTACTCCTGACTTTAAATCCTTACGGACAAATCTTCATCATCATCCATCTATGTTAGAAATTCTAAGATATCATCATATCTTTCATTATAAATATCCTCGATGTTTCTGAAGGTATTCCATAACTATTCTTATCTGAAATCATTTACGTTTTCGCGCTATCTGTATTACATCGTAAAAGAAACTATTTTAGTTTCTAAATTCTTAAACATTCGAGTTTAAAATAAGAATATTTTTAGTAGTGTTGGGAGCTGAAGCATGAGTTAGTATAATATAATGACACTTGATCAACGTGATTATATTACAGTAATCCATGCTGAGTTTCTAAATAGAACGTGATGATTCACAGATCATAACGTCATCATGTGCCATGTTACACGACTCTTGTATTCTATTTAACCTCTAAAATATCAAGAAAATTTTTCTTGATGATTCGGTCTTTTCCAGGGTATTCTGGTAATTTAACAAATCAAGATCGTGTCATTACCATTTCCTTATTAGAACATTGACAATGTTCATTCCGAAATTTATATCTGCGAATTATGGACCATTATAAGCGGTACTTACTCGCAAGAAGAAGAAACGAAAGGACAAAGCTCCAAAACAGAAATTGGGGTATAAATCGCAGCAAATAAAAGAGAGCATTAACTGGGGATAACAATGATTATGGAAGACAGAAGCAGGGACATCGAAATATAAGGGAAGATATAAAACCCAACAACAACCCAGAAACTATAAATCGTATATATCAATGCATATAACAATATAAAGACACGGGAGAACTAAAAACACTATAAAACCAAGAGTATGGTAGAAGTAAATAGATTATTCCAGAGGCAGATGAAAAAGAAGAACGACAGATATGAAAGTGAGGAGCATATCAAGAATCAGCACTGGATGAAGCATATTGACGGACACTTTAAAAATATGAGTTGAGGGAGAAAGAATAGAAAGTGTAAGTTGTAAGGAAACGAAATAGGTGGATTTATAGTAAAATATCTGACAGAGAAATCAAGATGGATTATCGCATTAATTCGAAGAAGATCATAATTTCCTTAATCGCCGAAGAATCAAATCTAATATAGATTACAAAGATTTCCTTTAAGTTCAGAGATCAATTGTGATGATGTCAAAAGATATGACGAATCACTATAATCTTATTTTATTCATTTACGATAACTTCGCTCATACGCTTCGAGTAATCGAATTATTTTATCCATACTTTTTAAACATGATAAAACTCTATAATCGTCATAATAACATTCTCATTATTAGCCATGACGACCTCTATCAAATTTCGGGGACGAAATTTCTTTAACGGGTAGGTACTGTGACAACCCGGAAATTTCCGAACAAATTTAAACTTTATCTTTATATGTTTCTGACACGATAAGCAAACTTTTTTAAGTTAAACCTCAAGGATTTCAAACTATGTTCATACATTCATTTAACCCCGACCAAACTCCAATGATTCATGAACCATTATATGAACGAATATGATTAAATATGTATATGTATATATGTTATAACTTGAAAACATTAACATAGTATTAGATACATAATACTTTATATGAACGTATTTGTTTCAAAATATATTTAAAATAATTATCGATGAAATTAACAAATAATATCAAATGATCGAATTATCAGATAAATGAGATCCGCGTTGATTTGAGAAATCGTCCATTTTAATGATATTCGGAATAAATGGTAAAGTCATTTACAGGTAAGAACAAAAGTGTCAATTAACGGGAATTAGACAAGAATTAGTGGAGATTTCTATTTGAATTTCAATTCCTGCTTTACAACATTTTCCTCGTGATTTTAATCGGATAACTATTTTAACTTTCATCTTAAAGTTGGAACGTGGAATATAAATAACTTAGACAATTGGATATCGACATTTTACATTAAGATGATTTCATACGTTCATCTAACCTTTGGACTTTATAGCACGTGTAACCAACAAACGTTAATTCAAAAGCTTGAAACCTATTAAGAGTATATTTAATCTTACTTTTCTAAAACATTTTACGTGTAGGTTTTTCGTATGCCCGAGAGACGTATTTAATTAATGTGACTGATATGTTATGATCCAAGTCGGGTCATACCCAATAACAATCTTACCGACACTTTAAACGTATTTGATCTTAACTATTGGATCATTAAACAAATACGCGACACTTGGATTTTAGAAAATCGGGTTTCTAAAATATTATCACTTGAGATAAATTGTTTGGACAATTTATATATTAAGGATTTGATTATTTATATGTATAAATAATTAAGTTGTGTTATACTTTATAAATTGGTTTATAAAGTACAAGTAACCTATATTTATATCTTAAACTTTAATAACAAGTTTTATATAAAATATGACAAGTTTTATATAAATTATACTTGTTATTTAAATGATATAAGAATGCAGATTTTGGGGACTCCTAGGTGATTCCCATGCTTGCTTGGTTACTTGTAACAAGATATTCCTTAAGGCATGCATGACTCTCTTTAACCAAGGGACTCCTTGACTCATGACTAACACTTAACAAGCAATACACACACAAAAAAAACTGAATTTTTCTACTGCCAAAATAGCTGCTGGCCGTGGCTGTTTAGGAGGAAAAGGAGAGGTTCTCTTGCTTGTTTTTCTAGTTGATTAAGTGTCAAAATCCTAACTAAATTAAGGGTGGTGTTGGTGCACAAAAGGCTTGGGGTATTACACACTTGAGGCTTCAAGTTAGAAGCTTTCATTCCATCATCTTCATCATCTTCTTGCTGTCCAAATTCAGCCCTCAATTAACATTGAGGAGGTACAATCTTACTTCTTTCTTTTATATGTATGCATAGTTCAAGACTTGATATTAACATGGAATCCAATTTAAATGGTTTAACATATAAACTTGTTTTATAAACAATCATGCTTCCGCTAACTTTAACTATCATAAAATGGCTTTGTGATTATGTTGACGTTATAAACTTGTTGTTATGTTGAATTTCATCAATGGTATCAGAGCCGAGGTCTATGAAATATGCTTCTTTTATATGGTCTTTAAAACCATTATATTTGCATTCCATGCACATGCATGAATATGGAATACAAAAATTTTCGAGTTTGGGAGGGTTTATAATTTTGGCCGAATTTGTAAGGGTTCCAAAGGTGGTTTTGGACTTGCCATTTGGTTCATATTTGTTGATAAATTATTGTTCACAATCATAGCCATGACCTTGTGATTGAATGAATATTTGTTTGATTGATTTGTTAATCTTTCTATGTGGTTGTTATATTCATTTATTTGGTTTGTAAAATTAATTATTCATTTGGTATGTAATATTAATTTTGGTTATGTAATTTATTTTATATTTGGTAGGTAAAATAGATTAGGTTGTATTTTCTTTTTTTAGAAAAATGTATTAGGATATATTTTGTAAAAATGAAGATGCAAGATGATGACTTGAAGAACACAAGAAGGAGCATTTGGATGCAAGATTAAGTGGGAGATTTAAAATCTTCTACTTTGTGTTATAACCCCTTAACCGGTGACATTTGTTTTCGGCTAAACAAATGTCTACCAAATTGGCTTGATTGTGAACACATTTGTTTTGCATGCATAGTTGTTTTATTTCTTGTATGATTGTGGATTGTGTATGTTACTACAACAAGTTATCACACAAGTTAACAAAAGCAAAACTACAGTTTAATTGGTTAAATTATTAACAACATGAAATTTACCAAACTACAATTTAATCGGTTAAATTGAAATGGCAAAAGACGCTAATAAATGGTTATTAAGAACAAGAAACGGATTGCACATATAAAATGGTTTATATCAAAGTAATGAAATAGCTTTATTACATGACATGAAAATGGATTTTCATAAGTGCCATACACTAAATGCATGTTGGTGTATGCATAAATGTTTTCTCAAACTAGAATTAATGAAAACTCAAAATCCCTTATTAACAAGGTAAACAAGTTAAACGCCATCCTTTTGTGTGACACTTAGGCATATTAGGGAACTCATGATGGGATAAAGGTCACCTAACCGTTATGAGCAAACTAATATAATTAAGGTGAATTTCGCATGCTTGTGGGATAAAGGTCACCTAACCACTTGTATGTTAAATTTACACGTTTACACAAGTAGGACGACTTGATTTGGGAATCATGAACTTAGGGTCACCGAAGCATGAGGAACAAATAGGCGTTGATGGAATAAATATGTCATGCAAAAGGATTGCATGATTCCATAACTTAGAAATTGCAAAAGGATTGCAATTGTCATATAATGACTACCTAGCTAAATTAAATGACGGGATAAAGGTCACCTAACCGAAATTTGGTTTACCGTTGGATTCTAAAATTTAATAAATATCAATTGGATTTAAAGGGTATTGATTGTTAAATTAAAATTGATACTTAAACAACTTTGTTAAATTTTGTAGATGGCCGCTAATAACAACATCATTCCAAACGCACCAATCAACTTTAACAGCCTATCGTTGAGGTCAATCCTCAAAAAGGAAAAACTCTACCATACGAACTTCATGGATTGGTTTCGTAATCTAAGAATAGTCCTCAAAATAGAGGATAGGGTGTATGTGTTGGAAGACCCCATTCCCGATCAACCGGATGAGGATGATACGGAAGGCATGGCTTATTGGGATAAGTATTGCACCGATTCGGTGCAAGTCTCTTGCCTTATGCTTAGGACTATGATACACGAACTCCAAAAGGACTTCGAGCATCATAGTGCATATGACATGATCATACAGTTGAAGGAGATGTTCCTTCACCAATCTCGTGTCGAGCGCTTCGAAACGGTCCGAGCGCTTCATGCATGTCAGATGGACGACTCCCAATCCATTTCATCTTATGTCCTTAAGATGAAAAGCCTAATTGATCGAGCGAACCGTCTAAACTGCAACGTGTCTAATGAATTAGCCACGGACCTTATCCTTAATTCCGTGTCAAATGAAACATTTGTAATGAATTACAACATGAATGGATGGGATAAAAGCATTAGCGAATTACATGCCATGCTTAAGACGGCAAAAGCAAGCATGGGTAAAAGGGCTTCACCCGTGTTTACGATCAATGAAAGCGGGTCTAAAAACAATAACACTTCTAAGCCGAAGGCGGCTAAGAGGAAAGGACCCGCCTACCAAGGCAAAGGCAAGGGAAAGGGAAATATGGTTACCCCAACCAACAAGAACAAAAAGTAAAAGGTTGCCGGAAAAGCTAACCCCAAGGAAGATCCGTGCTTTGGTTGCGGTGAAATGGGTCACTGGAAACGCAACTGCCCGGTATACCTAAAGGAGTTGAAAGAAAAGAGGGATGCAGGGCAAACCTCAGGTAATGTATATATGGTATACATTGAGCTTAGTATTACTTCTTCTAATACATGGGTATTTGACACAGGATGTGGAACTCATATTTGCAATTCTTTGTAGGGGTTCAAAAGAAGTGATCAAGATGCGGGAACAATAAGTCTCTTCATGGGAAACGGAGCAATGGTGCAAGTGAAAGCTCAAGGAGACTTTGTTTTAAAGCTTCCAAGTGGTTTGGAGCTTATTTTGAAAAATGTTTTGTATGCACCCGATTTATCTCGAAACATTATTTTTGTATCCCGTTTGAAACAATGTGGTTTTAATCTTAATTTCATTAATGATGATATCCATGTTTCTTTAAATAATGTGTTCTATTTCAAGGCTTCGCCTTCGAATGGTATTTATGAATTAGTTCATGATGACACATCATACAATAGCTCAATGTTCCATGCAAACACCAAGAAACTCAAAAGGGATTTGAGTGATTCCTACTTATGGCATTGTCGCCTTGGTGATATAAACAAGAATCGAATGCATACACTTCAAAAGAATGGCCTTTTGAAATCAAATGAACTAGACTCGTTTGATGTATGTGAATCTTGTTTACAAGGCAAAATGACTAAAGCACCTTTCAAAGGGACCTATGAAAGGTCTAAGGACTTATTGGGATTAATACATTCGGATGTATGTGGACTCTTTAAGCCCATGACTAGGAAAGGTGAAAGATACTTTGTCACTTTCATTGATGACTTTAGTCGTTTCGGATATGTCTACTTGTTAAGACATAAGGACGAAACTTTTGAAGCATTCAAGGATTATCAAAACGAAGTACAAAATTAACTCAATAAGACAATCAAGGTACTTCGTACCGATAGAGGAGGTGAATACCTAAGCGATGCTTTCCAAGATCATCTTAAAAGTTGTGGGATTATCTCGCAACTCACTCCTCCTGGAACACCCCAACTTAATGGAGTTTTCGAAAGGAGGAACCGAACCCTAATGGATATGGTTCGATCTATGATGGCTAGAAACTCGTTACCTCTATCATTTTGGTGTTATTGTCTATGCTCCGCGGCTCGTATTCTAAATATGGCCCCAACCAAGAAAGTGGAATGAACTCCTCATGAGATGTGGTTTGGAAAACCTCCATCTCTATCATACTTAAAGGTATGGGGATGTGAAGCTTATCCTAAGCGTTACGTCCCTAATAAGTTGAATGTTCGATCTACGAAGTGTATCTTCATAGGATATCCCAAGGATGATATGGGATATTATTTCTAAGATCCATCCGAGCAGAATGTATTTGTTGCTCGAAAGGATGAATTCCTTGAAACTAAGTTCCTATTGGAAGGAAATAGTAAAAGGAAGATATATCTTGAAGAGGTTCAAGATCTAGTAGATGATATACAATTGGTTGACGCTAGCACTCAACATGAAAATGTTGAGAGTGATCAAATGGATGATCAAAATACACAAGACGTTCGCAGATCTGGTAGGATTAGTAATCCTCCTGAGAGATATGAGTTTCTCATGGATGGTTGCTATGTGGTTAATTTGGATGAACCAATAAACTAGCAAGATGCTTTATCAAGGATTGATAAGGATAAATGGCAGGAAGCCATGAACGCTGAGATGCAATCCATGTATGGCAACCAAGTTTGGGAACTTGTTGAATAACCTACTGGCTCAAGGCTAGTTGATTGTAAATGGCTTTTCAAAATGAAAACCGACATACATGGAAACTTGGATACATATAAAGCTAGACTTGTAGCAAAAGGTTTCACTCAAACTCAAGGGGTTGACTATGATGAAACTTTTTCGCCTGTGGCAATGCTAAAGTCTATTAGGGTATTACTTGCCATTGCTGCTCATTATGATTATGAAATATGGTAAATGGATGTCAAGACCGCTTTCCTAAATGGACATCTTGAGGAAGATGTCTATATGGTTCAGCCTGAAGGTTTTGTTGATCTGAAATATCCTAAAAAGGTATGCAAGTTAAAGAAGTCAATCTACGAATTGAAACAAGCATCTAGAATGTGGAATCATCATTTTAATGAGGATGTCAAGAAATTTGGCTTCATTAAAAATGGTGATGAAGCTTGTGTATACAAGAAGGATAGTGGGAGCACTATCATGTTCCTTGTACTATATGTGGATGATATATTGTTATTTGGAAATGATATTCCGGCAATGGAAGGTGTTAAAACTTGGCTAAGTAAATGCTTCTCTATTAAGGATCTTGGAGAAGCACAATACGTTTTAGGGATTGGGATCTATAGGGATAGATCCAAGAAACTGATAGGTTTGAATCAAAGTCACATACATTGAAAAGATCTTGAAAAGGTTCAAGATGGAGAACTCTAAGAAAGGTTTGGTACCTATTCAAAAGGGAACACTTCTCAGTTCATCTCAGTGCCCCACCACAAAAGATGAACAAGAGAGAATGAAGAAGGTCCCATACGCATCTGCTATTGGGTCAATCATGTATGCAATGATATGTACTAGACCGGATGTGTCTTGTGCTCTTAGCCTGACAAGTAGATACCAGAATAACCCTGGAAACAGTCATTGGATTGCTGTCAAAAGTATATTGAAATACCTTAGGAGGACTAAGGATATGTTTCTAATATATGGGTCTGATGAGGAGGAACTCGCTGTAAAAGGTTACGTAGATGCGAGTTTCCAAACTGATCGAGATGATTCTCGATCACAATCCGGTTATGTCTTCACATTAAATGGAGGTGCGGTCTCTTGGAAGAATTCAAAACAGGATGTTGTTGCCTTATCCAATACAGAGTCAGAGAACGTTGCCGCTTCATTGGTAGCTCAGGAAGTTGCATGGATGAAGAAATTCATCGACGACTTAGGAGTAGTCCCTTCCATTCAGGACCCTCTTGAGATCTTTTGTGACAACGAGGGTGCGGTTGCTCAAATCAAAGAACCTCGTGCTCACCAAAAGACCCATCACATTGAGCGGAGATTCAACTACATAAGGGATGAAGTTGAAAAGGGAAAGATATGTATTCGCAAAGTTCACACATATCTTAATATAGCGGATCCACTCACGAAGCTCTTACATGGTGCAAAACATCAAGGGCATGTTAGTGCATTAGGGCTTCGATATTCTAGTGATTGGTTGTGATCTGTTTTAAGTATTGTAATGGAACGAAATTGTTCAAACTCATTAATACAGTTATGGCATTAATTTATTTTGAGTTATGTTCCTATTTTGCATATTTAAT
The DNA here is from genome assembly GCF_046630445.1 of Rutidosis leptorrhynchoides. Lineage (NCBI taxonomy): Eukaryota > Viridiplantae > Streptophyta > Magnoliopsida > Asterales > Asteraceae > Rutidosis > Rutidosis leptorrhynchoides. The sequence goes on along the minus strand of NC_092334.1, from coordinate 676,144,459 downwards.
CCATGAATAAGTAATTATTCTAAATTTCGTAGTCGATCACATTTGTGGGAAGAAGTGTGAGGTTAAGACTATTATGAACTTGGATTGGTATACATTCGCGGGATGAATGTGGGGCAAGGTTGCTACCAAGGTTCATAGATATTTGTGGGATACAAATATTGGAAGACCCGCCCTCAAGACTTACTAAATGGAACCTTTGTGGTTGATCACATGTAATCTTGAGTAAAGGCGAATATCATTATATCCTCTGACCTGAGATACATATTGGGTTCGGATATTTACCAAGTATTGTACCTTGATTCTTTCCTTCGCTATTCTGAAATATGGTAGTTCATAAGGAAGAGCTCAGGTATAATACAAAGTATATATTTAGGACGTATGTAGTCAAGATGGAATTTGTCCCTCTTATTCGTTGAGAGTCAGATGTCTAAGGCCGGATAAAGTTAAATCTAAAAGAGAGTGATCACTCTGTATCTCTTGGATTTAACATGACATCTAGGACGAAAGGATATAATGAAAAGATTCACCTATTCGTATTCGAGATGGGAACTCGAAAGGGATGATGTTATTTAATGGCACAAAGTCATAGCATATTGGGGGTGATGGACGGTCGTTAGGTGGTATCCATCACTTGCATTAATTTCTTATGTTCTCGTGCAAGTGGGAGATTGTAGGTTTTTCGTATGCCCGAGGGACGTATTTAAATAATGTGGCTGATATGTTATGATCCAAGTCGGGTCATACCTAATAACAAGCTTACCGTCACCTTAAACGTATTTGATCTTAACTATTGGATCATTAAACAAATACGCGACACTTGGATTTTAGAAAATCGGGTTTCTAAAATATTATCACTTGAGATAAATTGTTTGGACAATTTATATAATAAGGATTTGATTATTTATATGTATAAATAATTAAGTTGTGTTATACTTTATAAATTGGTTTATAAAGTACAAGTAACCTATATTTATATCTTAAACTTTAATAACAAGTTTTATATAAAATATGACAAGTTTTATATAAATTATACTTGTTATTTAAATGATATAAGAATGCAGATTTTGGGGACTCCTAGGTGATTCCCATGCTTGCTTGGTTACTTGTAACAAGATATACCTTAAGGCATGCATGACTCTCTTTAACCAAGGGACTCCTTGACTCAAGACTAACACTTAACAAGCAATACACACACAAAAAAAACTGAATTTTTCTACTGCCAAAATAGCTGCTGGTCGTGGCTATTTAGGAGAAAAAGGAGAGGTTCTCTTGCTTATTTTGCTAGTTGATTAAGTGTCAAAATACTAACTAAATTAAGGGTGGTGTTGGTGCACAAAAGGCTTGGGGTATTACACACTTGAGGCTTCAAGTTAGAAGCTTTCATTCCATCATCTTCATCATCTTCTTGCGGTCCAAATTTAGCCCTCAATTAACATTGAGGAGGTACAATCTTACTTCCTTCTTTTATATGTAAGCATAGTTCAAGACTTGATATTAACATGGAATTCAATTTAAATGGTTTAACATATAAACTTGTTTTATAAACAATCATGCTTCCGCTAACTTTAACTATCATAAAATGGCTTTGTGATTATGTTGACGTTATAAACTTGTTGTTATGTTGAATTCCATCATTACGATATAACAATTATAACCTCTTTAGTAAAATGATTCTTAAATATATTTAATTTTGAAAAAACAAAGTTTTCATATTTATTTAATATTGTTTCAACGTACAAAAACAGTTTGGTTTAAAAAGAACTTTATCATTAAAACGTTTTATAAGATAATTTGTTCATAAGTTTTAAAGAACTTAATTAAGGCTTTGTATTATATATATATATATATATATATATATATATATATATATATATATATATATTTTGATAACGTAAACGTGTTACGACATAATACTTTCTATTACTTAAACGATTTTGAAATGAACTTTGAAAAATAATTAGTTTTGAAAAACTAAACGTTATATTATTAAATAGATATTTCAATTATATATAAGATATACAAAATTATATTTTTAAATAAGAATATATATATATATATATATATATATATATATATATATATATATATATATATATATATATATATATATATATATATATATATATATATATATTACAAATGCTTTAATTTAAACATAAAATGTTTCGGTATTATTAAACGTATTTTAATAAACAACGAGACATTGATTTATAGAAGCAAATGATCACAACACTCAAATAAAGAAGTTATACTTTAGGTAATATAAATTATAGATGATTAAGTCTAATTATTTATAATAGGTACACATCGCGTAACATAAAGAGCTAGTTTTCTAAGCGTACGAATATGCGTTCGAAAAACCGGAACTAGGACATAAGTCGAGTGACAACGTACGAGTCATTAGAACTAAAATTATAGGTTAACTATGCACGTAAATATAATATAATATATAATTAATTATATAAATTAAATATATTATATATTAAATTATTATATAAACCGTCGACAGCCTTGAAATCATTGGGAATGAGCTGGACAGGGGAAATCCGCACTCGAGGAGCATATGGGCACAAAACCTCCGCACTCACGGAGGTGTCAGTTTCAGGATTTATGTATAAAGCTCACATTTTTCTGCCGAACCATTCCATCCCTCAATCTATCTCTCGATATCTATCACTCGATATCTATATATATATATATATATATATATATATATATATATATATATATATATATATATATATATATATATATATATATATATATATATATATATATATTTATTTATATATATATATATATATATATATTCTATATTATTATTATTATTATTATTATTATTATTATTATTATAAAGATTAATATTATTATTATTAATCTTATTAGTATTAGTATTATTATTATTACATAAAATATTAAGACGAGGTCATGAGCGAGCTATTTCAAAACTGGTTTTCGAGTAGGATAGGGCTAAGGAAATTATGGGTTATAGCTATGCAGGTGATAGGTAATGTTCGGGGGTATGCTTGTGGGGTCAACCTAGTGTTTATCATCTCTGTTGCGTCTACGTACCTTTCCTGCAATATTGAATCTCAATATTGATACGTAAGTACTCATAAGTTAACTTTTACATATTAATAGTGTATCCCTGACTAGTGCTCGAGTATATAGGATTATACATGCTTGTATTTTTGATATTGTAGTTAGATAGGATATGTTGAATCCTGAATTAGTTACATATGCGGTTGAGATAATGTGACGACCCCGTCAAAACACTTAACGGATCCGTCAGTTGGTCTCATAGCTTGATCGGACTTAAATGAATTAAATAAACAAAGTTGCATTCTTTTATTTCAAAATGTTGCCCAAAAAGGAAACAAACCCAATTAAGTAGTTTAAATCAACCAACCATAGTAATGAACCAAAAGTTGACACAAAACATTGCCAACAAACCCACAATTTAAATTATTCAAAATAGAATGCAAACTTAAGTTTCATAAATAGTTTCATAAAATCTGCCCAAATGCATGCAGACTCTTCTAACAACAGCGGAAGCATCAAATAACTCAAGTACCTGTGAAAACATGCAAGTAAACTGTCAACACAAAGGTTGAGTGAATTATAGGTTTAAATAAATAAGTAAACTTTAGACCACAAGATTTAAAAATGTTAGAAAACATTAAACATTATTCCATTATCAATGAGCCACCTGGTAACCACTTAACCCTTTATTTACCCTTGCCAAACACAATAAAAATATACACTTGGACAGTGTATCTACAACAAATTACGAAGTACTAAACATTCCGATTATAAATTGCTAGCGCGACTAGCTCGAAATGGGGTTGTCAAACCCGATAGATCTATCCGTAGGATTCGCGTTCACCGGTAGAAACCAATGATTACAGTTACCAGACTAGGGAATATTTTTGTCCAAGTCACAATGAATAATTAAATTTAACTGTTACTTGTGTCTAAACGTAAATAAAAATATGCATGTAATCACATCCCAAAAAGTATACTTTGAAAAGTATATAAAAACGGGACTATAACTCACCTTAAAAGCAACTGAAGAAACCACACAAACAAGCGAACAGCAAGTAAAGTAAAGTGATCAAGAAAGATCACAACGCCGACCTATAAATAAAGCAGGTCGAAATAAATAACTAACTTAGGCCAAGTCTTAGTATGATAGCTATTGTACATATTGCAAGTAGGCATAGAACATTACTCAGCAAGCATCGGTTTGATTGGAACAGCATAAGGACACACACTTTCTATTTTTAGAAAGTTTCTATTTTTAGCAGGTTTCCATTTTTGGAAAGTTTTCTATTTTAGGAAAGTTTCTATTTTTGGAAAGTTTCTATTTTTGGAAAGTTTCTATTTTTAGAAAGTTTTGAAGTTAGGAAAGTTTCCTTATTTAGAAAGTCAACTGAAAGTCAAAGTCAACCGAAAGTCAACTCAAAAGTCAACCTTGGTCAAACATAGTCAACATTAATTTTAAAAGTGTAAGTTATAATAATAACATAGGTTATAATGTTATTTAAAGTCAAAAGTGTATAATAATGTCTTAACATAAGTTTAATTAAATAAAATGAATTATTAAAGTTAATATAAGTTGAAATGTTATAATTAGTACGACATAAGTATTTAAATAAATTAATTAAATATTAATCATAATATAAGTATTATTAATAATAATAATTTTTAAATCATATCAGAAGTATTATAAATTAATAATGAATTATTAATCATATCATAAGTCTCTAATTAAAATTATTAAATCATAAGTATTTAATAATTAAATCATAATTAAATAATAATTAAGTCTTATAATAATTAAATAATTATTTAATCTTTATTATAAGTCTTATAATAATTTCTCAAAAACAAATTTAATACTTATCATAAGTATTTTCCTTTAATAATAAAAGTATTATTAATCATAAGTTTAATTAAAATGTTAATTAAATCATAATTAATAATTAAATGATATAATAAGTATTTATATCATAAGTTTTAAATAATAATAATTACTTCTTTTATCTAAAGTAATTTATTAATAATGAGATCCATAATTTTTATCATAAGTTTAATCATTAACCACAAGTTTTAAGTTTAAAAGTTCATCGGGTCGTATCTTGAGCCCCGGGTGTCGGTTTCGAGCGAGCCACATATGCATTTCCGCCTACTCAAACCACCCAACACAATTATGAACTCAAGAACACTCCAAGAACAGTCCCTAGGTCGTGGATATCAGCCATGACCACACTTGGGAAAATCAATTTACTCAAAACAGTAATTTAGGCACAACGGGTGAACCGTGGCTCAGATTTAGGTGACCCGAACATGAAAATTCGTCTCACCATCAGTCCTAACCAAATGAAACACCCTAAAGACACCAATGATGGTCACAAAGTCGGACCCAACCTTGTTCATGCCAAGAACACCTTTCAATCTTTAACAAAAATCAAATTAAGCATATCTAGGGCTCCGAGAATCGAAACGACATGAATCCGGAGTCTAAAATTAATGTCTTGATGAGAGGAACTCATTTATGTACTTTATTTTAACCTTTATATCAGTTACAAAGTCAGAAAACACGAATCAAACTGCTGTCCAAATTTTACAAACCGAAAACATATGCAAACGAGTAATTCTACGCATCCAAACAACATTACAACAACTAATATACATCATACTAATAATATAAGCTCAAAATACAGATATATAAATAAAAATGAAAAGTTCTAGGGTTAGGGTTTATACCCTAATCGAGAATCAAAGAGTGTTATCGCGTAGAGAACGAAGAGAGGAACACGTTTATGTAAACCAATTCTTGATCCAAGCTCTAAAAATAATGAAGATGATGATGATGGTTGGTGTTGGCGACGGCTCAAAGGGAGAGGGGAGGGAGGAGTTGAGAGAAAATTAGGAGAATTAGGTTTTAGGGAATAAATCTAAAAATGTGAAAAATAAAATTGAAAAACAAAGTGTAAAGGGGGTACCCCCTTGGCTTCGGCCGAGTTTTGCATGGGGGTGGGCCCCATGGGTCCAATTTTGTTAAAAGTTAATTTCCTTGTGGCCCGAAAGCCCGAACGAATCCCGAAACGCGAAAACACACTTACGCGATTAAAAATCCGGAAAGATAACAAACGCGCGACGAAAAATAAATATAAATACACCTAATAATAATATGATCATAAAATATCATATTTAAAATATTTAGGATTTAAAAATCCCGAAAACTCGACCGTTGGTTTGAAAACCAAAAAGATTTGCCGGATGTAAATCCGCGAGACGTAGAAACGTATAAATTAAAATATGAATACAAATATTCACATAACACATAATAATTAATATATATATATATATATATATATATTATTACAAATAATAATATAGGTCATAGAAATGACGTGGCACACTAACAGTTAACGGTCGTTAAATAATTAACGGAAAAAGATAACGGAAAAAGTAGGGTCGTGACAGTACCTCCCCGTTACGGAAATTTCGTCCCGAAATTTAAGCAGGCGCAGGGGTTGACTCGGCATCTGAGAACAAATGCGGGTACTTCTGCTTCATTTGGTCTTCACGCTCCCAAGTGAACTCGGGATCGCGTCTAGCGTTCCATCGGACCCGAACAATAGGAATTATGCTCTGTTTAAGAGTCTTAACCTCTCGGTCCATGATCTCAACTGGCTCCTCAATAAAATGCAATTGCTTGTCAACTTGAAGTTCCTCCAAAGGAATAGTCTGATCAAATTCAGCCAAACACTTCTTTAAGTTCGAAATATGGAAAACATCGTGAACAGCACTGAGTTCTTGTGGCAACTTCAAACGATAAGCCACCGGTCCAACTCTTTCAATGATCTTGAATGGTCCCACGAAACGAGGACTTAACTTCCCTCTTTTACCAAAATGAATAACACCCTTCCAAGGCGAAACTTTTAACATAACACGATCACCAACTTGAAATTCAACATCTTTCCTTCCTTTGTCGGCATAACTCTTTTGCCGACTTCTAGCAGTTCTCAACCTTTCTTTAATTTGCACAATCTTCTCAGTAGTCTCGTGAATAATCTCTGGACCTGCAAGTTGAGCATCCCCAACCTCATTCCAACAAATAGGAGACCTACATTTCCTACCGTACAAAGCTTCAAACGGTGCGGCTTTAATACTTGCGTGATAACTGTTGTTATAAGAAAACTCAGCTAACGGCAAATACTTATCCCACCCATTCCCAAAATCAATCACACAAGCTCGCAACATATCTTCTAATGTCTGAATGGTCCTCTCACTTTGACCATCCGTTTGAGGATGATAAGCGGTGCTCATATCTAATCTAGTTCCCAAGGCTTCCTGTAAAGATCGCCAAAACCTCGATACAAAACGACTGTCTCGGTCCGAAATAATGGATACAGGAACACCATGCCTAGAAACAATCTCCTTCAAGTACAAACGAGTGAGCTTCTCCATTGAATCTGTTTCCCTGATTGGCAAAAAGTGAGCCGACTTAGTGAGTCGATCTACAATCACCCAGATAGTGTCATAGCCACCCGCAACTCTCGGTAACTTAGTAATAAAATCCATTGTAATTCCTTCCTACTTCCACTCGGGAATCTCGGGTTGTACCAACAGTCCAGACGGTTTTTGATGTTCAGCTTTAACCTTAGCACAGGTCAAACACTTAGCCACATACGTAGCCACATCACCTTTCAAATTTAGCCACCAATACAGCTCCTTAAGATCATGATACATCTTTCCTGAACCAGGATGAATAGAGTACCTAGACTTATGAGCCTCATCCAAAACAAGTTGTCGCAGTTCACCAAACTTCGGAACCCAAAGACGTCCTACAAAGTACCTAGTACCATCTGCTCGAATCTCAAATTTCTTAGCCATACCTCTTACGTTCTCTTTCACAAAATTCTCTTCCTTTAAGGCTTCTTGTTGTGCCTCAAGAATCTGCCTTGCGAGGTTTGTTCTAATTGTCATATTCAAGGCCCTAAACCTGCGAGGTTCAGCCCTTTCTTTACGACTCAACGCATCCGCCACCACATTGGCCTTACCCGGATGATACAAAAGTTCACAATCGTAATCATTCAACGTCTCAATCCATCTTCGTTGTCTCATGTTCAACTGTTTCTGATCGAGGATATGTTGAAGACTTTTGTGATCTGTGTACACAGTACTCTTGACCCCATACAAATAATGTCTCCAAATCTTAAGTGCAAAAACAACGGCCCCCAACTCTAAATCATGAGTTGTATAGTTCTGCTCGTGAATCTTCAACTGACGTGATGCGTACGCAATAACTTTCTTTCGTTGCATCAAAACACAACCAAAGCCTTGACGCGAAGCGTCACAATAAATAACAAAATCATCATTACCCTCAGGTAGTGACAATATCGGAGCGGTAGTCAACTTCTTCTTTAAAATCTGAAAAGCAGTCTCTTGTTCATCCTTCCACTCGTACTTCTTCCCTTTATGCGTTAAAGCAGTCAGAGGTTTCGCGATACGAGAGAAATCTTGTATGAACCTTCTATAGTAACCTGCCAATCCTAGGAACTAACGAATCTGAGTAGGAGTTTTTGGGGTTTCCCACTTTTCAATCGCCTCAATTTTAGCAGGATCAACTTGTATTCCCTGTTTACTAACAACATGACCAAGGAACTGAACTTCTCTTAACCAAAAAGCACACTTAGAGAACTTAGCGTACAACTCTTCTTCCTTTAACAAATCAAGCACTAACCTCAAATGTTCTTCGTGCTCTTCATCACTCTTAGAATAGATAAGGATGTCGTCGATGAAAACAATAACGAACTTGTCCAGATAGGGTCTACACACACGGTTCATGAGGTCCATGAACACAGCAGGTGCATTTGTCAATCCGAACGGCATAACAAGAAATTCAAAGTGACCGTAACGGGTGCGAAAAGCAGTTTTTGAAACATCAGATTCTTTAACACGCAACTGATGATAGCCAGAACGAAGATCAATTTTTGAATAAACAGAAGAACCCTGAAGCTGATCGAACAGATCATCAATTCTCGGAAGAGGATAACGATTTTTAACAGTGAGCTTATTCAGTTCACGATAATCGATGCATAAACAAAAAGAACCATCCTTCTTCTTAACAAACAGAACAGGAGCTCCCTAAGGGGACGAACTAGGACGAATAAAACCTTTGTCTAACAACTCACGGAGTTGACTTGACAATTCTTGAAGTTCAGAAGGCGCAAGACGATAAGGAGCACGTGCTACAGGAGCAGCGCCGGGAACAAGATCAATCTGAAATTCTACCGCGCGTTGCGGCGGAAGGCCAGGTAAGTCATCGGGAAACACCTCGGGAAAATCCCTAACAATGTGAACGTCATCAACATTCTTTACTACCTTACAAGGATCAACAACATGAGCAAGGATAGCATGACAGCCTTTGCGGAGATGTTTACGAACTTTCATACAGCTAATAAGGTTTAACTGTGTGCATTTCTTATCTCCAAAGACCATCAGTGGCTCTCTAATCACATCAGTAATACGAATAGCCTTATCATAACACACAATCTCAGCACGGTTCGCAGACAGCCAATCCATACCAATAACAATATCAAAACTACCAAGTTCAATCGGTATCAAATCTATCTCGAAATCCCTACCACCCAGATTAATGTTACACTTATGATGTACAGTCTTAGCAGTAAGTTCCTTACCATTAGCTACTTCAACAACATAAGTATTGTCTAAGAGAGTTAACGGCGTTTTGATTCTCGGACTTAATTTACTCGACACGAAACTTAAATCAGCCCCTGAATCAAATAATACATAAACTGATAAATCGTTGACTGAGAACGTACCAGTAACAAGCTTAGGATCTTCCTCCGCATCCTTAGCATTAATGTTGAACGCTCGGCCGCGTGCAGTCTCTGCAGTCTTCTTGTTGGGACAAGCATCTCGGAAATGCCCCGGCTTCCCACACTCATAACAAACCCTTGGATTACCTCCATTATTCGATTTCCCATTACCGTTACCGTTACCAACATTATTATTATTACCACCAGTCGCGGGAGTAGCAGACCCCGGCAAAAGCACTGTACAATCTTTAGCAATGTGCCCTTGCTTAGAGCACCTCTTACAAGTAACTGTGCAGTAACCCTCATGAGCTTTATAGCAACGAGGACACACACGCTGATTTCTGTTATTAGCACCTGAGGTATCCTGTTTCTTCTGCTGACCCTGGTTTTGATTGCGGTTGTTATCCCACTTTCGTTTCCCATTATCAGCCTTCTTGACAACCTCCTCACTACTTTCAACAACTGTAGTCTTGCTTCTTCTCAACACCTTGTCATTAAGTTTGTGGGCCATAGACATAGCTGCCTCAATAGTCTGGGGTTCACTGGACTCAACCCCGTGTTCAATCTTCTCGGACAAACCATCAATGTAAGCCTCAATTTTGCGGTCCTCATCCGCATAAACCCTAGGACACAGCAAAGTTAACTCGAAAAACCTTCGTTCATAGGCATCTAACTCGGTGCCATGCATTTTCAAATTCTTGAGCTCAACCTCTAGCTTCTTAAGCTCACCCCGAGGTCTATAGCGGGTGATCAATCTTTCCTTAAAATCATTCCAGGCCAAACCATAAGCTACATCGCTTCCCAAACTAGTAACTAGATTGTTCCACCATGTCAAGGCACTATCCTTGAGAGTGCAACTAGCGAAACTAACTTTGTCCTCTTCACGGACCCGACTGACCCTGAAAATAGATTCGATTTTCTCGAACCAACGAGTAAGCCCTATCGGTCCTTCCGTACCACTGAATTCTTGGGGTCGACCAGCCATAAAAGTTTTGTGGGAGCATCCCACGTTGTTGTTCACATTGGCGTTAACATTAGCATTTGCTGCCATAGCAGCAGCAATTCCTTCATTGATCAGGCGTTGCATACGCGCTTCAGTGGACTCCCTTGGAGGCATGATCTTCAAAATAGAATAACACATCCGTTAGTACCAAGAATAATACTAGTGTCATAAAGGAATAGATCGAAACACGAAAAGACTAACCATTAAGATATTAGTCAACTAACACTATGAGTAATAACATGACAGTTATGATTGTTATAGAAATAACCATCACATGCATACATATTTTATGATAACATCATACAACATACATAGCACCTAACATACATGAACATATATTACGCATAATATAACATGCCAAGAGCCACAACATCAGAAATAAAACATGATAATGATAATAGATGTCATAAAAATAACCATCCATACATAATGAAAAATATCCCATAACAAAATCTTAACAAAATCCTCGGCAAAACGCCGTACATAACCCAAAATGTATGTATAAAAAGGACATTAAGTCTGATGAAATAGATAATCAATATGAATAATCACATCACATTCGCTTAGAGCGGGTGTGATAAGCTGGTCCAGCATGAGTCTCAGCAGGATCCTCATACTTACGCAACTTCCCTTTCACAACATCCAACTCTTCCTTCAACACACGAACAGTACTCTCGAGAGCCTCGAACTTAGCATTAACTTCTCGATCACGCTTACGGTTCGCATCCTCAACCCTATGCTTGAAAGTGATAAAGTTACCCATGTCGGCACGGATCTCGTCCATAACTTCATTATGTGGCAAGGTGTGCAAACAATCACTAAGGGCGTTAATACGTGTCACCTCATTATAAGCCCGGTTCATATGAGTAATGGTAGAAAAATAGTAATGAACAGGATCATCGATCTCTGGTTGATTAGCACGGCGTCTAGCAGGAGACGGTGGAGCAGGAGCAGCAACAGAGTTATCACTCGAAGTCGACATCTGCAAACAGCAAAACCGCAAACCACATACTAAAAAGATATGAAAGCTAATAATATAACTTATACGAAATGAAATGCATAATAATGCTATAGCAAAAAGGTCGGGCTGTAGACTAGAATCTAATGCACCCTAATAACCACGGGTTGACCACATTAAGACCGCCTAGTTCCCTACAACCAGTGCTCTGATACCACATGTGACGACCCCGTCAAAACACTTAACGGATCCGTCAGTTGGTCCCATAGCTTGATCGGACTTAAATGAATTAAATAAACAAAGTTGCATTCTTTTATTTCAAAATGTTGCCCAAAAAGGAAACAAACCCAATTAAGTAGTTTAAATCAACCAACCATAGTAATGAACCAAAAGTTGACACAAAACATTGCCAACAAACCCACAATTTAAATTATCCAAAATAGAATGCAAACTTAAGTTTCATAAATAGTTTCATAAAATCTGCCCAAATGCATGCAGACTCTTCTAACGACAGCGGAAGCATCAAATAACTCAAGTACCTGTGAAAACATGCAAGTAAACTGTCAACACAAAGGTTGAGTGAATTATAGGTTTAAATAAATAAGTAAACTTTAGACCACAAGATTTAAAAATGTTAGAAAACATTAAACATTATTCCATTATCAATGAGCCACCTGGTAACCACTTAACCCTTTATTTACCCTTGCCAAACACAATAAAAATATACACTTGGACAGTGTATCTACAACAAATTACGAAGTACTAAACATTCCGATTATAAATTGCTAGCGCGACTAGCTCGAAATGGGGTTGTCAAACCCGATAGATCTATCCGTAGGATTCGCGTTCACCGGTAGAAACCAATGATTACAGTTACCAGACTAGGGAATATTTTTGTCTAACTCACAATGAATAATTAAATTTAACTGTTACTTGTGTCTAAACGTAAATAAAAATATGCATGTAATCACATCCCAAAAAGTATACTTTGAAAAGTATATAAAAACGGGACTATAACTCACCTTAAAAGCAACTGAAGAAACCACACAAACAAGCGAACAGCAAGTAAAGTAAAGTGATCAAGAAAGATCACAACGCCGACCTATAAATAAAGCAGGTCGAAATAAATAACTAACTTAGGCCAAGTCTTAGTATGATAGCTATTGTACATGTTGCAAGTAGGCATAGAACATTACTCAGCAAGCATCGGTTTGATTGGAACAGCATAAGGACACACACTTTCTATTTTTAGAAAGTTTCTATTTTTAGCAGGTTTCCATTTTTGGAAAGTTTTCTATTTTAGGAAAGTTTCTATTTTTGGAAAGTTTCTATTTTTGGAAAGTTTCTATTTTTGGAAAGTTTCTATTTTTAGAAAGTTTTGAAGTTAGGAAATTTTCCTTATTTAGAAAGTCAACAGAAGTCAACTGAAAGTCAAAGTCAACCGAAAGTCAACTCAAAAGTCAACCTTGGTCAAACATAGTCAACATTAATTTTAAAAGTGTAAGTTATAATAATAACATAGGTTATAATGTTATTTAAAGTCAAAAGTGTATAATAATGTCTTAACATAAGTTTAATTAAATAAAATGAATTATTAAAGTTAATATAAGTTGAAATGTTATAATTAGTACGACATAAGTATTTAAATAAATTAATTAAATATTAATCATAATATAAGTATTATTAATAATAATAATTTTTAAATCATATCATAAGTATTATAAATTAATAATGAATTATTAATCATATCATAAGTCTCTAATTAAAATTATTAAATCATAAGTATTTAATAATTAAATAATAATTAAGTCTTATAATAATTAAATAATTATTTAATCTTTATTATAAGTCTTATAATAATTTCTCAAAAACAAATTTAATACTTATCATAAGTATTTTCCTTTAATAATAAAAGTACTATTAATCATAAGTTTAATTAAAATGTTAATTAAATCATAATTAATAATTAAATGATATAATAAATATTTATATCATAAGTTTTAAATAATAATAATTACTTCTTTTATCTAAAGTAATTTATTAATAATGAGATCCATAATTTTTATCATAAGTTTAATCATTAACCACAAGTTTTAAGTTTAAAAGTTCATCGGGTCGTATCTTGAGGCCCGGGTGTCGGTTTCGGGCGAGCCACATATGCATTTCCGCCTACTCAAACCACCCAACACAATTATGAACTCAAGAACACTCCAAGAACAGTCCCTAGGTCGTGGATATCAGCCATGACCACACTTGGGAAAATCAATTTACTCAAAACAGTAATTTAGGCACAACGGGTGAACCGTGGCTCAGATTTAGGTGACCCGAACATGAAAATTCGTCTCACCATCAGTCCTAACCAAATGAAACACCCTAAAGACACCAAGGATGGTCACAAAGTCGGACCCAACCTTGTTCATGCCAAGAACACCTTTCAATCTTTAACAAAAATCAAATTAAGCATATCTAGGGCTCCGGGAATCGAAACGACATGAATCCGGAGTCTAAAATTAATGTCTTGATGAGAGGAACTCATTTATGTACTTTATTTTAACCTTTATATCAGTTACAAAGTCAGAAAACACGAATCAAACTGCTGTCCAAATTTTACAAACCGAAAACATATGCAAACGAGTAATTCTACGCATCCAAACAACATTACAACAACTAATATACATCATACTAATAATATAAGCTCAAAATACAGATATATAAATAAAAATGAAAAGTTCTAGGGTTAGGGTTTATACCCTAATCGAGAATCAAAGAGTGTTATCGCGTAGAGAACGAAGAGAGGAACACGTTTATGTAAACTAATTCTTGATCCAAGCTCTAAAAATAATGAAGATGATGATGATGGTTGGTGTTGGCGACGGCTCAAAGGGAGAGGGGAGGGAGGAGTTGAAAGAAAATTAGGAGAATTAGGTTTTAGGGAATAAATCTAAAAATGTGAAAAATAAAATTGAAAAACAAAGTGTAAAGGGGGTACCCCCTTGGCTTCGGCCGAGTTTTGCATGGGGGTGGGCCCCATGGGTCCAATTTTGTTAAAAGTTAATTTCCTTGTGGCCCGAAAGCCCGAACGAATCCCGAAACGCGAAAACACACTTACGCGATTAAAAATCCGGAAAGATAACAAACGCGCGACGAAAAATAAATATAAATACACCTAATAATAATATGATCATAAAATATCATATTTAAAATATTTAGGATTTAAAAATCCCGAAAACTCGACCGTTGGTTTGAAAACCAAAAAGATTTGCCGGATGAAAATCCGCGAGACGTAGAAACGTATAAATTAAAATATGAATACAAATATTCACATAACACATAATAATTAATATATATATATATATTATTACAAATAATAATATAGGTCATAGAAATGACGTGGCACACTAACAGTTAACGGTCGTTAAATAATTAACGGAAAAAGATAACGGAAAAAGTAGGGTCGTGACAGATAAGGTATAAGATATGCATGTCGTTGGAAAGCTAGCGAAAAATTAAGAACTTTTCATTTAGATATCGAATGGTTTTGATGAACGGATTAGAAGTTATAGTCAACCGAATTTTTGTATTATTATTAAAAATGATTATTATTATCGTCGTTATTATCGTCGTTATAGTTTTTATCTAATTATTAGTATTATTATTATTATTATTATTATTATTATTATTATTATTATTATTATTATTATTATTATTATTGTTGTTATTATTATTATTGTCATTATCAATAAAATGTATTATCATTAAAAATTGTTATTTTTATTATTATTACTATCGTTATTATCGTTAAAGTTATAATTAGTATTATCATTAATATTATCATAATATTTATTATCATTAGTATTATTATAATTAAAATTAATACTAGTAACACCTAATTATTATGATTACTATTATTATCATTAATATGAACGCGATATAAAAGACGATTAAAAGCTATTAACAAATTGATTAGGAAATAATGAGTATAAGTATCATGATGAAATTAAAATATTGAAAGGTATTGATTTAGATAAAAATATCGTTTTCATAATTTTTATCATTATTATTATCAAAAGTGTTATTAATATTAAAACTATCATTTTTACAAAAAATATTATTTTTAATAGGAATATCATTGTTAATATAAAATATCATTATTATTATCATTTTAAATAAAATTATTATTTTAAAGTTAATAATAAAAAGTATCGTAAATAATAAAGTTATCATAATTAAAATTATTATAATAATTATTATTACAAAATAATACAACTTTTACTTACTATTGTTATTAACGATATTATTTTATCAAATAAATATGTGATACAAAGATATTTTACTACGTGTAATATAACTACATTAATAATACCTATCATATTATTTTTATGATATTAATTGAATTTTATAAATTTTATTATTTAACATGTATAAATGTATATTTTTATTACATAAATTTTAATATAAAATTTTATTTATTAATAAATGAATTATATTATTTACTCTATTAAAATCTATTAAAAAATATTTAAATATATTAAACGACTATATTTATGTTATATAATAATCATGTATAGATTTTTGAAATCATTTAAGATTAAGTTGACTTTTGTTAACTTCTGCATATTAGTCTCGAGTATTAGGATTGTGATACACTATGGTTTAACCTAAATTGTTAGACAAATATTGACCAACATAGAAATATATATAATTAATATAGGTTCGTGAATCCAAGGCCAACCTTGCACTTTTTTAATGACGTCATATGTATTTTTACTACGAAATACAGTATTGTGAGTTTCATTACTCCCTTTTTAAATGCTTTTGCAATATATATTTTTGGGACTGAGAATACATGCACTTTTATAAATGTTTTACGAAATAGACACAAGTAATCGAAACTACATTATATGGTTGAATGATCGAAGCCGAATATGCCCCTTTTGCTTGGTAGCCTAAGATTAGTAAACCGATCTACTAATTGACGCGAATCCTAAAGATAGATCTATTGGGCCTAACAAACCCCATCTGTTGTAGCGGGTGCTTTAGTACTTCGAGTTTTTATATCATGTCCGATGGATGTCCCGGAATGATAGGGGATATTCTTATATGCATCTAGTTAATGTCGGTTACCAGGTGTTCAATCCATATGAATGATTTTTGTCTCTATGCATGGGACGTATATTTAGGAGAAATAAAAAAGAAAATCTTGTGGTCTATTAAAATGATGAAAATGATCGTTTATGACAAACTATTGAACTCACCAACCTTTTAGTTGACACTTGAAAGCATGTTTATTCTCAGGTAATAAAGAAATCTTCCGCTGTGTATTAGCTCATTTTAGAGATCTTACTTGGAGTCATTCATGGCATATTTCAAAAGACGTTGCATTCGAGTCATTGAGTTTATCAAGATTATTATTAAGTCAGTTATAGTTGAATAGTGGATATTATGAAATGGTATGCATGCCTGCCAACTTTCGATGTAATGAAAGTTTCTCTTTTAAAACGAATGCAATGTTTGTAAAATGTATCATATAGAGGTCAAATACCTCGCGATGTAATCAACTATTGCGAATCGTTTATAAAGTATATGAACGGGTCCTTTCAGTTTATGCATGCTAGTATGCTAAATGTCGTCGTTAAATAGTTTTAGATTAAATCACGAATTTAATACATACACTACTGATATAAGGTATATGATATGCATGTTATTGGAAAGCTGGAGAAAAATTAATAACTTTTCATTTAGGAATCGCGTGATTTCGATGAACGAATTAAAAGTTATGGTCAACTGAATTATGATTAATATTAATTGAAATTGTTTTTGAATCTGCAATTGATATTTAAACAACTTGTTTATGAGATTGATAAATTGGATTTTCAAATATTATTATTCGAGTAAATGAATTCTTATATAAGGCACGTCTCGTTGAACAATTGTCAAAGTTGACTGTTTTATCATATCCTTATAAAAACTATAGTCTGATTTTACAAGTATTGGGAAACTATATGAAACGTTAAAATATATTCAATTGCCATGATCATTCAAATATAATATAACTCCTGAAATAAATAATGTTTTGAGTTTGATAAACTATAAATTCGTTCAACTATCAAGACTTATACTATGTTAACATAATAAACATGTATAGATTTAAAGATCATATTGGGTCAGGTTGACTTTTTGAGATGACTTTTGTTAACGTTTGCATGTCGGTCTCGAGCATTAGGATTGTGATACAAGATAACCTGACCTAGCTTGTTAGACATGTATTAACCAATATATGTTCTCTATGTTGAGATCTGTGGCTATTTTGCATTCTGAGTTTCGGTCACATTTCGGTGAATAACTTTATGTCCTAAGGTGAGTTTATAGATTCCTTTTTAATTGCTTTTGCAATATATATTTTTGGGCTGAGAATACATGCACTTTATTTTAAACGCAATGGACACAAGTACATACTAAATTCTACACTGAGTTTGAACCAAAAATCCCTTAACTTTGGTAACTAGTAACTACCGGTTATAAGAACTGGTGGGCGCGAATAGTTGTATATGGATCCATAGGGCTTGACATCCCCGTCAGTTCCTGGTATAGAAACCCTAGCCTGAACTATAAAACAGACGTATGCTATTTGAGTTTAGTACACGTTGGTTTGTATGTATTGTACATGTTGGTTGCATGTATGTTAAAACATGGGTACTTATTATATATGTGTTAAAGTTTAGTTACCATGGTTCTCAATCTTGTAGAATATTTTGATAAATGTTTTGGATGAAACAACTGAAATCTTGTGATCCACCTTTATATACAGATTATGCGCAACATTAAAACTATGAACTCACCAACCTTTGTGTTGTCACTTTTAAGCATGTTTATTCTCAGGTTCCTAGAAGTCTTTCGCTGTTTGCTTATATGTTATACAAGCTATGTGCATGGAGTCATACATGCTTTATTCAAGAAAACGTTGCATTCAGAAAAATCATCACCATGTATCTTATTTTGACTGCATTATCAACGGATGTAGTATTGTAAACTATTATTTACGGTGATTGTCTATATGTAGAAATCATCACACGTCAAAAACCTTGGAATTAGATATTCATGTATGGTATGCCTTTTCAAAGGAATGAAATATTTACAAAACGTATCATGTAGAGGTCAGTACCTCACTGTGAAATCAAGGAATGATGTATTCGTCCAAATGGATTCGGACAGGTCATCACAGTTGGTATCAGAGCTGGTTTAAGCTGTCTCGTCGGCTTAATCGTAGAGGGGGTTCTCACAGTGTTACCTGTGACGAAGCATTGGCTCTTACTCCTCGCGGTCCGATTATGGTTGACTTTCGTCGAGAGGCGGGCCGTAAAATCAGTGTCTGAGGTACGCTCAGTGGTTATCAAGCGGTTAGCTGGGAAGGCACTGAGTGAGATGCGTCCCCACTATTTACAGCTGGTATCAGCGCTTGAGGTCATAGAGAACCAGAATTTGCATTAGTGTGTTTAACTGGTAATTGTTAGGATGCATTAGTGAGTCTGGACTATGACCGTATCTGTTTTTACCGAGTTTTGCTTATCATTTCTTGTCGAAAATTACCTACTTATCATCTTAAGTCTAAGACACATCTTACTGCATTAATTACATGAATAGTGTATAGACAAAATTCATATCTTAGCATATATGTTGCTGTAAACTTTGCCTGACATCTTCCGAAGATTCCTCCGTAATTTATGGGATTTTGGTATTATATATACATATGTAAATTATGTATTGAAGAATACCAAATCTAAGTCCTATAATCTAATTCACATCAAAAATCATTTCCCTGATTGCACAAGATGGATCCCGTATCTAGTTCAAATTCCTTAGATTCCGACAGCTATTCCGATATGGAGTTTCACTCGAGCTCCGAAAGCAGTGTGACCGGAATGGATTAACCAATTAGCCATCATCTATTCTGGATGAATTGGGGATGGGTTCGTAGCCTACTTAATCATTGGAGACAAGAAGAAGGTGATCCCTTCCATCCACTACATTTCCCTCTTGGCGAATAACCTGAAGCACTTACCGGCGAACCTGTCCGAAATACCATTTTCTCTCTCATTTCCAGAGTATCTTGTCACGATTATATACTATCTCAAATTTTGAATCTTATTCATCCGCTCATCCTAACCGACAATCATCCCGATGTAATAGAAGAAGTCAACGAGCTTCGCGCTCGGGTAGTGGCTTTGGAGAATATGGTGCAAAGGTTACAAGCACCAGCATCATCACCGGCATCAACAGTACCACCATCATCAACACTACAGTACCATTACCACCACCAACAATATCCACATCCCATGCTTCAACATCACCACCATCATCAAAATGGCTTGCCACATTCACCCAAATGATATTTGTAGCACTTGTTACAATAAGGTAGATATCCGGCATAATCGTTCTTGCCATCGGAGGTGAAAGGCTTTTTGGTGAAGTTGTTGTTGTTGTAGTTGCTTGATTGAGTGGCTTTCCATTTTCTTTTATTGCCACCCGATTTATCCTCGACCTTAGGTTCCGGTACTACGATTTCATCCACCGTTTCTATCAATTGGAGGGCCATCTTTAAAGCGTCTTGTAGGTTAGCGGGTTTGGATGACATTACCCCATGTTTGATGCTCTTAGGAAGGCCATCCATGTAAAGTTCAACTCGTAGAGGCTCGGGATTTACAAGGTTTGGACACATTAGAGCTAGCTCGACAAACTGTTGATTATAAGCGTTGAGGTCGTTTTCGACTGCTTTCAAACCTCTTAGCTCACTTTCGAGCCTTCGAGCCTCTTTACCGGGAAAGTATTCAGTAATCATATTTTCTTTTAAATCGGGCCAAGAGAGAGCGTGGGTTTCATCGATACCCACCGATTGTACATACGTGTTCTACCATGTGAGAGCGATACCGTCAAAAGTGTGGGTGGATTATTTGACCTTGTCTTGGTCCCGGCAACCGCTTATGCTAAAAATGGCTTCCGTTTGCTCGAACCATCGAGTGAGAGCAACCGGTCCTCCGGTTCCATCGAAAGTGTGAGGTTTGCACCCCATGAAAGCTTTGTAGGAGCATCCCTCGTTTGAGTTACCGGCTCCATTGTTGTTGTTGTTGTTGTGGTTATTGTTATTGTTGTTGTTGTTGTTGGATGAGTGACCGGCTGGTGGCTATCATTCGTTGAAGAGCTTGTTCGGGAGTTTCATTGCGTGGGACACGGCGATGAGGCATTGTTCCTTCAAGACACAAGAATATCGTTGATTAGTATTCTCAATAATACTAATCGTGATATGAAATAAAGATAGAAAATTTTCCATGACTCGCCCTAAATTCTTTATGTTATAATGTCGGAACGTCCATATGAGTCACCGTAATATAATCTCGGAAATTATATTACCCTAATTCATATGCGCATTCGATATTACCTCATAAAGTCAAGGTGGCATGTCAATCAAATTAAACTACATGAGATTAAGATAAAATAAGAGTTAGATACGAATAGAAGAGTTCGAGTATAAATGCACAAGTAGTCAAGTAATTCCTGCTTCAAGTCTATATGCCGGTTGTAGTCTAGACTCACTAATGTACCTTATAACTCGGGGTTGACACCAATGAACTCAAAATCCCTACAACCAACGCTCTGATACCATCTGTAGCGACCCAACAAAATTGTCATTGACAGCGCCGTCTACTTAGGTCCCATCACGTGGTCATATGTCTTTAAAACAACGTTTGACCAAAATATATTGCATTCATTTCAAATGTATGGATGTTTCAAGTTTACAAAAGTAGTTCAACGACTAGTTATATTACAACGTTTAAAGTACAAATGAAACCTATGCGACACAATTTAAAATAAGTCAAAAGACGCTCCATGTATGCATGTATACTCGACATCCATCAAGTATCAAAAAGTAGAGTGCGGAAGCATGTATCACTTAGCATTCAAGGACCTGAGAAAAAACATATAGAAAACTGTCAATGAAAAATGTTGGTGAAATCATAGGTGTATTAGTAAATGTATGTATTTGAACTACAAGATTTAGTATAAGTTGATTCTCCAAATTGTTTGCATTCCAAAGATGTTGTTTGTATCACGAGCACCCAATTATCAGGGCTTAACTGAATGTTACCTTTGAATCCATAGTGTTAGAACATACACTATACGGATAAAATTATATTTCATTCACTAACGATAGCGAACCGTCCGAATGAGGGTTCGTCAAACCTGTATGGCCACACAACATAATTACTCGCTTACACCCTACAAGTGTAACTAATGATAATTGAATTGAGGATTTTTGTTCTAACTCGTACGTGGAATGTTTGTTTTCATACTTGTGTTCAATGTATAAAAGTATAAATCGTTTATTTTTTCTCATCTCAAGTATAAGTATAAAAGAGTAAAAGTGGGACTATGATCTCACCTTGATTACAAGAGTATAAAAGTACTTCACAAGTAAACGTGTGCAAGAACGGATGCTAGTCTTGACCTAAACAAGTAGGTCGTATCAATAACGGTAAACACGATTGGTCAAAGTTGTTCAATTAGTCATATGGCTCGTTAAGACTCGATTATATATAGCATGTGAATCACGTTGTCAAGTTTCATGCATGATACAAATATAAAAGCATGTTAGAACGATTGCATAAGTATTCGGTTAAGTTTGAACAAAAGTCAACTTTGGTCAAGTCAAAGTCAACAAAAAAGTCAACACATTCGGGTCGGGTCTCGGACAATTTTTATGAGTTTTATAATCATATATGAGCATGTTAGAACAAGTTACATGTTAATCAGAGGTGCGTAGCATAGTTGGAATTAAACGAAAAATGACCAAGCAAAGCAGAATCTGGTACTTCATTTGGACGGCGTCCAGATTGGCTGGACGGCGTCCAAATGTGAAGGGCTGGATGGCGTCCAAAGGGTTGGACGGCGTCCAAACACCTGGACAGTTTGAAGTTGCTGAAATTTCATAAGTCTCGGACCAAAACTCAAACAAACACAATTTATGATCCGCAAAGAATCAAAACATGTATCTTATATCGTTGGAAAGGTATTTTGACGAGGAAAACAACTAAGCACATTTCATGAATTAATTCAACATTTATAACAACCAAATCTGCATTAAATGTTCATCATTAATTACATTCAAGTTCATAAATGCACTTTAATGACTCAGAAACTTACTACCTACATTCAATACGCCGTTTCGTAGGTAATTACGCATACAATATAACTAAACACTTAGAAATAACATTGTCAAGCATTTAATGCATCAAAAGTTCATAATTAAGTCCATCAAACCCTAACCAAAATCACAAAATCAATAATAGTTGTTAGTGAAGCTTTCTTAATCAACCTACACATCAAAATGGAGCTAGTGATGCTAGTAACACATTTAATACATGAACTTTAACATAACAACAACATTTAATCATCCAAAACTCAAGATTAAACACACTCATGTCAAGTTCATGCTAGTTTCACCAAAACAACAAGATCAAGCATACAAATCATATATTCATGTTAGACTTGAGCCATAGACACTAACTAACACTTTTATAAGTCAAAAACATCAAGAACATAAAATCTAGTGTTTTTAGAAAGTTACCCAAATGAGATGATGTTGGTATGGATTCGAAGAGGAAGATGCAAGGATTCCAAAAATGTAATTTGTTTTGATGTTGGCTTGCTAGATCAAGAATGGATGATGAATCTTCGATGTTGGAGTTGAGAGCACAAAAGTGGAAGTGTTAAGAGTGAGGAGGTGATGAATGAGTGGAGGAGGAGGGATTGACTAGTTGACCTAGTCAACTAGTTTGATCCCTTGGCAAGTTTAGTCCCTCGAGTTTAAAAGCGGGTGCGTGAATTACCTAAACGAAATATTTTAAAACGCGTATTAACGGAAGATGTTATAGTTATATAACGGACTTTAAAATAGATAGACGAAAAGTAAACGGAAAAAGACGGGATGTTACATCTACCACATCACAAGCTCCGTCAGATCCATATTCACCGCGAACAACATCACTAATCAACAACAAGTATGTCATATCAACGAGTTATGAAGTATTAACTCATTTTCACTGAAGAATTTATATGCATATCTTATATATATATATAAATTTTGGAAACCTTAGTATATCTTTTCGTACTAAGCTATTAAGTATGTATTGAATAAGGGTAGATACTACTCGGTTAATTCACATTACTAATATGCTATGATGTACATCCTTCATTAAAGACTTAACCATCGTCAACTACAATCTCTGTTTCAACTAATTTCATAACAAACCAAGTGTATTAATCAATTACATGTTTGATTTTACACTTTCATCTTCGATGTACTCGAAACTTTCTAAAAACATCATTCATATCTTGCGAAGTTCAAAAAAATTCTACGAGCACCAACATCATTCACCGAATAAATATCAATAAAAATGAATAATAGAGTATTGATTCATAATTTCATTTACGCGAAGATTACGTAATTTCTAAAGTTTTAGAGATTATTCATTTCTAGTTCCAGCCGAAAGTCAAATGAGTTTAATTCAATATTAACTCATTAAATCTGTATTACATCTAAAGAAAATATATATATATATGTTTTCATAAAAAAAAACCCTCTCTTGTACAAAATATTAACTTGTGAAACTTTTAACGGGTAGGTAATACCCGAGAGATATATAAATTCACAATTAATATGTTACATTCTTCGAATTTAATTCAGCAATCATCAGCTATACTCACTACTTTCACAACAATAAACATTCTTTCATAGAAATCAAAACCATCATTCTCATCCAAATTTGATTACATATTCTGATTTTGACAAATCAAAATCCAAGTCAAGATTTAACATAAGACATCACTCTTAGATTTCTGCATCTTTCAAAGCCATACTTTGAATTCAAAACTGTACTAGAACATCACTTCTATTCATAACAACCAAAATAATAATAATAATAATAATAATAATAATAATAATAATAATAATAATAATAATAATAATAATAATAATAATAATAATAATAATAATAATAATAATAATAATAATAATAATAATAATAATAATAATAAAAATATTCATGTCGTTTAAAATTCTAGAACATCATATGTATATTGACGATGACAATCTGCGTTCAAACCCTTCATGATTCTTAAAACCCCTCAATTAAGAAACAATCGAGATGATGATCCAACCACATGTTATCCACAGTTATGCACCTGGAAAACTCCCAGAACCTAAGTAGAAGTTTAAAACGCATCTATAATCCCTTGACGTTGTTATTACCGAAAATAACTTTACAATTCCTCTCCAAAGTAGCCAATTTTGTCACATCTCCAGCAAATCAACTTCGACCTTTCATTCGAATAAGCCTTATTATAACTTGATATATAAGTTTGCCCTTCGTCATCGTGACCGGGGAACCATTTATATTCCACCACATTAGCAGTAAACTTACCAGCAACATCATTAATCTTTAACTTTCCGAAAAATCATTATATTCATTAAAACCCTATCATGTACTCATCTGCATCTTGTAACGGTAATTGTCATACCAAAAATCTTCAATCATTATTCTCGAATTTCCCAGCAATTCTACGCCAACAGTTATATATGTACATATAACGTCTATATCCTAGAGTTACACACTTCGAATGTGAAGTTTCTGAAAAACACCCTAAACTGCGAACTAGTTCTCCGAATTTTGGAAAAATGCTAATGAAGCAGCAAAAACTGTAAACGACCTTAACAGTCAAAAGTTTGATGATAAAGAATAATGTGTTGGCAAAGCTCAAAAAAATAGAAGGTTTGGAACTGGAAAACGGATGGAGCAAACCATGAAGGAGGCTGTGGACAAATCACAAAGACTAAACCTGCCTTCAAAGAATCCAAATGATTCAGTATCTGCTGAAGTCATTAACAAATACCTTGCTCCTGACTCTAAATCTTTACAGACAAATCTTCTTTATCATCTTTCGATATTAGAAATTCTAAGATATCATCGTATCTTTCATTATAAAGATCCTCGATATTTCTGAAGATATTTTCATAACCATTCTTATCTGAAATCATTTATCTCTTCGCGCTATCAGTGTTACATCATAAAGGAAACTGTTGTAGTTTCTAAAAATCTGAAGAAAAAAATTCGAATTTAAAATATGAATGTTTTGAAGTAGTGTTGGGAATTGAAGCATGAGTTAGTATAATATAATGACACTTAATCAACGTGATTATATTACAGTAAGTCATGTTGAGTTTCTAATGGAATGTGATAAAGGTTCACAGATCATACCCTCATCATGATCCATGTTACATAACTCTTTCATTCTATTTAACCTATAAACTATCAAGAAAATATTTTTCTTGATGATTCAGTATTTTCCGGATGTTTTGGTAATTTGACAAATCAAATCGTGCTATTACCTTTCCATTCTACTTTGTATATTGTGATCATTCGAAACTCCATACCTACGAATTCTGGACCATTATTCGCTTAACTTGAAGTCGGGAAGAAGAAACAAAAGTATGGAGCTCCTAAATATAAGGGAAAATATAAAGCTTGATAACAACACATAAATTACAGACCGTGTATATCAATACGTATTACAACGTAAAGACACGACAGAATTAAAAACACTATAACCCCAAGGTAATAGTAGAAGTAAATAGATTCCTCCAGTGGAAGAAGAAAAAGAAGAATGACAGATACGATAGCCAGGAAAATGTCAAGAATCAGGACTGGATTTAGCATTTTTACTATCTGTTGGGATGTATGAAATAAGGAAGAAGATTATAGGAGTGGTGAAATAAATGAAACGGAAGAGGTCAATTTATAGCGAAATATCAGACATAGCAATTGAGGCAGATTACCGCATTTAATCAAAGAGGATCATAATTTCCTTGATTACTGGATAATCAAATCTTTTATAGATTTCAAGGATTATCTTTAAATTCCTTGAAATCCAGAAATCCACCGTGACTATGTCAAAAGTTAAATCTCTATCTCAACCTTTTGTGACAGCTTCACTCGTACGCTTCACATAATTGAATCATTTTATCTATATTAGTCAATAATGATGAAACTCTGTTTATCAACTCATATTCGTCATGAAAACATTTTTATTGTTAGCCGTGACAATCTCTATCAAATTTCGGGACGAAATTTATTTAACGGTTAGGTACTGTGACGACCCGAAAATTTCTGACCAAATTTAAACTTAATCTTTAAATGATTTAATGTTTCCGACACGATAAGCAAAGTCTGTTAAGTTAAATCTCAAACATTTTAAAACTGTGTTCATGTATTCATTTAACCTCGACCAGATTTCGACGATTCACGAACCATTATATAATTGGATATGAATATATATGTAAATATATATATATATATATATATATATATATATATATATATATATATATATATATATATATATATATATATATATATATATATATATATATATATATTATAACCTGAAAACATTAACGACATATTAAATGTATAATACTGTACATTAAACCTATGGGTTTAAATATCTATTTGATATATTTAACTATGGAATTAAAAGATAATGCTAAACGATTGAATTAAAAGATATTTATCAAATCTCTTATAGATTGTGTTATTGTTACGTGTCTCTGTTGTGAGGTCCACTGTGATTTAAGAAAACTTTTCTTTTTAACGATATTCGGAATAAATAGTCGTGTAATCTACAAGTGAAAATAAAGTGTCAAATAACATGGATTAGACAAAAGTAGTAGAGATTCCTGCTTAATTTTCAATGCATGCTTTACGATAATTTCCTCGTGACTTTTGATAAGTTAATTATTTAACTATTATAATATTTAATGTAAGAAAACGTTTTTGATATAATAGAATTTTGATTATTAAAATGTTTTGTTTAAAGAACGTAATTTAGATATAAAACATTCCCATATAATTATTATACTTTAATAGATAACGAGACGATGATTTTAAGAAGCAAATGACCAAAACACTCAAATGTATAAGTTATACTTTGGGTAATATAGTTTATCGATGAATAATTCTAATTATTGATGAAGGTACACATCGTGAAATGTAATGTGCTAGTTTTCTAAGCATACGAAACGTTGTTCAAAAAATCAGAACCGGTACATTAGTCGAATGACAAAGTACAAGTCATTAGAACTAAAGTTACAAGTCAACTATGCACGAGAATATAATATAATATATAATCAATTAATATAAATTATATATAAATAAAATATTATGTCTATGAGCTAGATTACAAAGTGTGCATGAGCTGGAACCAGGAAGGCTCGCGATCGCGGAGCCCATACCCTCTGAAACATCGTGATCACGGAGCAACAAAAACTTTGGTTATGTAGCCCCATGCGATCGCATGAGAAATGGGAATGGAACCCATGCGATCGCATGGCTGTCGGTTCCAGCATTCATCTATATAAAGAACTCGACCCCTTGTTCTGCCTCATTCATTTCTTTCACTCCGTATTTATTTAATATTATTATTATTATTATTATTATTATTATTATTATTATTATTATTATTATTATTATTATTATTATTATTATTATTATTATTATTATTATTATTATTATTATTAATCTTATTATTATTAGTATTGGTATTATTGTTAGTAGTATTATACATAAAATATTACGATGGGAGTATGCTCGAATGATTTCAAAACGAGTTTTCAAACGGGTTTAAGCTAATGAAACTATGTGTTATAGCTATGTAGGTTATGGGTAATGTTCGTGGGTATTGTTCGCAAGACAAACCTAGTATTTATCATCTCTATTGCGTCTACGTACTTTCCTGCAATATTGAATCACAATATTGATACGTGAGCATTTATATCTTATCTTTTATATATTAATAGGGTATCCATGTCTAGTGCTCAAGTATATATGTTTATGCATGCTAGTATGCTAAATGTCGTCATTAAATAGTTTTATGATGAATCACGAATTTAATACATACACTACTGATATAAGGTATGATATGCATGTTATTGGAAAGCTGGCGAAAAATTAATAACTTTTCATTTAGGAATCGCGTGATTTCGATGAACGAATTAAAAGTTATGGTCAACTGAATTATGATTAATATTAATTGAAATTATTTTTGAATCTGCAATTGATATTTAAACAATTTGTTTATGAGATTGATAAATTGGATTTTCAAATATTATTAGTCGAGTAAATGAATTCTTATATAAGGCACGTCTCGTTGAACAATTGTCAAAGTTGACTGTTTTATCATATCCTTATAAAAACTATAGTCTGATTTTACAAGTATTGGGAAACTATATGAAACGTTAAAATATATTCAATTGCCATGATCATTCAAATATAATATAACTCCTGAAATAAATAATGTTTTGAGTTTGATAAACTATAAATTCATTCAACTATCAAGACTTATACTATGTTAACATAATAAACATGTATAGATTTAAAGATCATATTGGGTCAGGTTGACTTTTTGAGATGACTTTTGTTAACTTTTGCATGTCGGTCTCGAGCATTAGGATTGTGATACACTATGACCTGACCTAGCTTGTTAGACATGTATTAACCAACATATGTTCTCTAGGTTGAGATATACGGCTATTTTGCATTTCGAGTTTCGATCACATTTTGGTGAATAACTTTATGTCCTAAGGTGAGTTTATAGATCCCTTTTTAATTGCTCTTGCAATATATATTTTTGGGCTGAGAATACATGCACTTTATTTTAAACGCAATGGACACAAGTACATACTAAATTCTACACTGAGTTTGAACCGAAAATCCCTTAGCTTTGGTAACTAGTAATTGCCGGTTATAAGAACTGGTGGGCGCGAATAGTTGTTTATGGATCCATAGGGCTTGACACCCCCGTCTGTTCCAGGTATAGAAACTCTAGCATAAACTATAAAACAGAGGTATGCTATTTGAGTTTAGTACACGTTGGTTTGTGTGTATTGTACATGTTGGTTGCATGTATGTTAAAATAGGGGTACTTATTATATATACGTTAAAGTTTAGTTACCAGGGTGCTCAATCTTGTAGAATATTTTGATAAACATTTCTGGATGAAACAACTGAAATCTTGTGATCCATCTTTATATACAGATTATGCGCAATATTAAAACTATGAACTCACCAATCTTTGTGTTGATATTTTTAAGCATGTTTATTCTCAGGTTCCTAGAAGTCTTCTGCTGTTTGCTTATATGTTATACAAGCTATGTGCATGGAGTCATACATGCTTTATTCGAGAAAACGTTGCATTCACAAAATCATCACCATGTATCTTATTTTGACTGCATTATCAACGGATGTAGTATTGTAAACTATTATTTACGGTGATTGTCTATATGTAGAAATCATCAAACGTCAAAAACCTTGGAATTAGATATTCATGTAAGGTGTGCCTTTTCAAAAGAATGCAATGTTTACAAAACGTATCATGTAGAGGTCAGTACCTCACTGTGAAATCAAGGAATGATGTATTCGTCCAAATGGATTCGAACGGGTCATCACACTTAGCAAGACTCCTCTGACGTTTCCTACCGGCCATTAAACTAATCTAGAAGAACACTATATACTGCAAACTAAATTTATCGTCCAAAAGAGCCAAGGGAATACACCACAGCCAGTATTGTAAAATTATACAAAGTCATTTAAATGGACCGCTGATAAATATAAAGCTAATGTACAATAAATTTAATAACAAACACCAGATAATGTACGTAAAACGAAGCTATAAATCAACCAAAAACCCAAACCTACCGACATACTATCTTCTAAATAATTACAATTATAATTATAATTATAAATAATAAAATAAAAGAAAACTAAAATACCGGCATACTATCTTTCAATAAAGTTCTTCACGACTTTTACTGCATACTCTTCCTCCCTAATCTGAACATATACATTTCCCACCTGATATACATGACAGCATAACAACCAATCAACTATTATAGATATATTTAAAAATTGGTATAAGATCAGCTAAATAGAGGCAGTAATCTTACAATATGATCAGTAAAGCTGTCACAAACATTCAAAATTTTATTTTCTCCACATTTGTTGGGTTTTTGCAACTAATTACTACTATCACTTCCTCATGCAGAATTGATGAAGTTAATAACATTCAATAGATTAAATTTAAACTAAATAAACTATTTTAAATAAAAAAAATACCCACATAATATGGTAAACACACTAACAACATAGAAAATTCCAGGAAATTGTAAAAGGCTACCATCAGGCATGTGTAAAGATTACAGTTACGCACATGTGTAAGCTTCATGATTTAAGACTTCATTAAAACTCTGTGAAACGAATGCTTATCAATGAGCTAAAGATGATAAATATTAGTAGTTTTAGTACTATAAGTATAAAGTACTCATAATTCATCAAACTAAAGTAGATATGAATTGTGTGTTACCAGCAAATCCATAGGAAGGGATCAAGCCTGGACTCTTAAACTGATCCATCCCTACAGAGCAAGGCGTCTTTGACGTTCTTTGTAGATTATTCTCCTAGAGTCCAGCTTATTGATTGTTTCTGAACTTTTCAAGTGATAAAATTATATGAGTATTATCATTTTTGCATTTATTCTTCCCGAGAGTGCTATTATTAGCACTCTTTAAATCCGTAGCATCAACCTTATTCTTGTAAACTTTTGTACATGACTTTGAAGCAGACGCCTTGCTATTAGGAAGCTGTGCAAGCGCATCAGGTTACAAATACTTGTTCGAACAATTGTTACGCTTCTCCTGCTTTAATATAATTATGTTGGGGTTGGAGTCTGTTAATTATATCTCTGGAGCATAAAAAATAAAAAATAAAACACAATTACAATTTACTAATTTAGGAAGATGATCAGGCTGCCTGTACAACAAAAGCCATAACGACCACAACTCAAGACCATGGCCGTGTGTAAAAAAATATGAGGCAAAGTAAACATTTCAAAAATAGAAAACACTCACATTGGAAAATCGAATGCTCTGTATATTGGCAAATGCATCTGTTACTTAACAAACTGCAACCCCAACAGAATTATATCAAACGATTATAAGCCAAAATCTTACTTTCAATCGTTTATAACCCTAAATTGTATATTTAATCATAGAAAACACCGCAATAACCTTCGTAAGGTTATATCAAACAGTTGTAACCCTAAATCGCCCTTTCAATTGCTAGAAACGGGTGCAATGGTCACCGAAATAGGAAGTAGAGAAATCGGGTGAAATCAGTAATTAACAAAAAAACGTACAAAAAACGGTGTTCAACTGTAACAAATACAACATCAAAAAAACAATAAAGTCGAGTATGAAAATTTACCTGCGGAAGTCGAAAATGGAAACGGAAGTTAGAAGGAAGCAATAAAGCATCCAAAGAGATGTAGAAAAATCTCCAGTAACATCCAGAGAAACTGCGATGGTGGGAAAATGTAAAAAAACCTAAATAATAAATATTTAATTAGAGCAAAAAGACGAAAATACACTGAATTAACCTCCAACGTAATCCTTAACAAGGTATCAAATTAGGAGCAGAAACTGAAACCCTAAATTCACAAAATGGTAAGAAAAGTAAAGCTTACCTGGTACTTTAGAAATGAGAATTACATAGACGATAGCGGGGATGATAACGCTGCTAGTGGCAGATTGGGTAACAGGTGGAGGAGAGGGCGTAGCATGACGTTGACGATGTCGATGAAGGTGTTGGTGGTTGTGAGGGAGTGGATGTGGATTACAGGTTGAGTGAATGTGGATGTGATGATTATGAAAATCGGCGTTGTTGACAATTATACATGAAATCGAGGGACGATGAAAGACATCAAAAGAAATTGGATTGTAGAATTAGGGATGGTGGTTCTACCAGATGAAAATTGAGGTTTATTGTTTTGAAGATCCTCTTGCTCTTGCAGTTGTCTGTTTTGATATGGGTAGTGATAAATCCAACACCAAAATTGATAGATCCACCATTTTCATGCAATACTGTGTTGTACAGTACAATACAATAATGCAGGAAAATGGTTGATCTCTCAATATGGATACAATTGAATTTTTTAAGTAGTGATTAGAATGTATTGTCCCTCTCTATTTTCATGTTAGGCGTGTTTTTGAGAAGAAATTAGGGTTTTGTTGTTTGATTGTGAATGAGTTGTATTTTGAAGAACCTCTATTTTGTAAGTTTTCTTCTGCCTCAAATATAAATTAGAAGGGTCATTAGTCATTAAAAAATTAATCAAGGTGATTATGAGGTCATAATGTTGATTAGAAAATTTGAATGGTCTAGATTATGGTTGTTAATGATAATGGAAGGCTAGGATTAGTGGCTTGAATTTTAAATGATCTATTTTTAGCTTTGTTATTATAATATAAAGAGATACTGATATACTATGTTAAAATGAACAATCTTTTACATCATATAAAGCACAAGGACACTGCCACGTGTCCTTCTGCTAATCACCCTCTAATTCCTTAATCCACATGTTAATCTCGAATTAGTGGAAATAATTACCCTTGATACTGCTGAAATCACGCCACGTGTCACATATGTATTCGGCAATTAAATTAAAAGAAAACATATAGAAAACAAAAAAGAAACCGAACCTGCATATACCATGTCTCTCTCTTCGCTAATGGAAAAACCCTAACAAAAAATCCGTCGATTGTTTCCGGTTTGCGCCCTAAAATAGTCAACCGCTATTCCTAATTAACCCGTCATCATTTTTTACACAGAACGGTATCATTTTTGTATAATTTACCCAATTTTTTGTAACACCGGGAAGCTTTTCCGGCGATTTACTCGGTCGGTGACTCTCTGAATCAATTCGATTTCTTTACAGGTTTGACTGAATCAATTGAAGTTTGGATTAAATTCTACTGTATTTAACAATTGTTGAATCTGTTGATTATTTACAATCGATTGAATCAAGATCTATAATTTCTTATGTAAGATTATTTTTATTTATGGTTTGTATGTGTGTATGTGTATGTTTTAGCTATCTGTTATTAGTCATGTATCCCCTTTAATCATTGTTTTAATAAGATTATCTAATCCGTTATATTAAAAAAAATTCTATATCAAACTTCATATTAGTTTTTTTTTTTTTGGATTAATTCAGGTGTAGCAAGCTAAATGTAATCGAATTGCATGAAAGGTGTTTGATGAAATGTCTGATAGGACTGAATTTATTGAGTTTTTTATACTGGATGTCTAATCCATTCTTTACTATAACGTTTCATTTATATTGTGTGCTGGGTCGCCCATTTCAGTCCGGACGCACAACACCTTTGGTGGACAAAAAGTTGTCGGTGTTAATTCTTGATAGGTTTCAAAAGTGTGTTTATCTACTTTTGGCTTCTTTGATCAAGAACACGCTTTATTACTTTTCGTATTTGTTGAATTAATAGAGCTTTGTGGGTACTTCAATTGACCTGCAGGACCATCAATTTTAATTGGAATTCCGGGCGGGTATTGTATTTCTTATTCGCTTTAATCGTGATTTAAAATAAACAAAAAAAGATTATGTTTATGTTACTAAATTACACTGCACATTCATATGGAGTTTTAGGTATTTCCCTTTTGGAGCTAATGGAATACATGCTGGGTCTGCAACTGTTTTCTATTGATGCTTAAGTTTTGATGAGGTTACTAGCACAGCTGAAGAGGTAAGGGAAAAATCAGTGTTGTTGTGTTTTTCTAGGATTTATTTATTGTTATTGCTTTCTGGTGGGTTAGTTTTGCTCATGTTATGTGTCCCTGGGTCAACACTATTCCTGCATATTTGTTATGGGTTGTAATTGATGCTTTTAATGGATCATGGGTCAATTTTATCAAGGCAAGTTGATTTTGGGTAAACAATGGTCATATTGCTTGGAATTTAGTTTAACATCATTGCTGGTGATTTTTATTAGGTTAATGTTATTTTTGTGTAGAACTAGAGATGTTATAGGTCATCTTTATTTGTTTCGATTTCTTACAACTTTTAACAATATCATTTTTTTCATTACACATATCATTAACACGTGACAATTTTGCGTTTGTTTTCCGATTGGCGATATTTTGATTTAATTTTATTTGTTTTGACTTTTTATATTGATAATATAAAAGATACACACACCATGGTGTTTGAACTGTGGAACCACAAGCAAACCACTGGAGAAGTTGGCAAAAACTTCAAGGGATTGGATAATTTAGTTTTGGCGAAGATAGATGCGTCTGTAAACAAGCACCCAAAACTGGAGGTCTGTGTGTTTTTATAACTTAGAGGTGTCAAAATGGGTGGGTCGGGTAATGGGTCAACATGGGGATTTTGTTTTTGGAACATGCCAGTTTGGAAAGACCTGAGACACCTTAAAGTTCTCAAAAATATTTAGCTTGATTACCAAAATTATACTATTTATGTAACTATTTATTAATTTTTAAAAAGGTACTAAACATGTTCATGATTTGGTATGTACTATTGTTTTGCAGGCTGATGACTATCTAACAATTATGTTCTACCCAATGAGCAACAAGTTGAACCGAGTGAGTCGTCATATGTTTAACAACGCTATATTTGGTCTCAAACAGTGTTTGTTTTTAAGGCTAACTTTGAGCTCCAATGGATCTAATTTGTGCAGATCAAGCTGCCTACGATGTGGAGTTCAAAAGAATTGGCGATACCGATCAACAAATATCTAAAAGAACAGGTACATGGAGAACAACATTTGGAGAAAGACGAGCTTTAGAATGATTGGGATGAGATTATAGATTGCACAACGCTTGAATGGGTAATTTTTAGAAAAACCGATATTAGGGAAGAGGATTACAATTTCAGATTTCGGGTTGATAATTATTGACCCTTACATAATAACTGTATTGACCATTTTAGATTTCGGCTTAATTATTGACCATTTTATATTATTAAGTTATTATTTATGATAATAACTTTTTGAATTACTTGTGCAATTATTCTTCCATTCTTCCATTACTTGTGCAATTACTTGTGCAATTAGTCACAACATTGAATAGCATTGTTAGATATTCGCACACAGTACATGTGGTAATGTGTTCATACTTTAACATTAAGAAAAGTGTATTTGCAATCTATTTACTTGTACTTGGTGGTTTACAGCTTAATGAGTAATGAAAGTCTCTTCTTAAATAGCAAAACTGTATTAGCAAGACTGAAGACACCACAAACAATTGCTAAAAAGACTATTTATTTATGGGTTAAAGCCAAAAATAGGCTACAAACTTACACAAATGTACCGATGTCACCCACAAACCCATTTCCGTCCTACTGTCGCCTACAAACTTTTAAAAAAGTGTACCAATGTAAACAAAAACTTTTAAAAAGTGTACCAATGTAAACAAAAATGATTTGCTACCGGTTAAACTGGTTAAAATCAACACGTGTCGTTCGTGGATTGGATCTTAAAAAAAAAATAATAATAATAATTATCAGGTTAAAATTAGTATGTAACATGTCAAAACCATAAAATGTTGATATTAGCACATTTTTTGAAAGTTTATAGGCGACAGTAGGACGAAAATGGATTTGTGTGCGAAATCGATACATTTGTGTAGGTTTGTTGCCTATTTTTGACTTTAACCATTTATTTATTATTTGAAAAGTTGAGATATAAGGAAAGCTAGCAACAAAAAGATACAACCCACCAAAAAAGTATGCAAGAAACGAGTCAAAAGGAAAAAAAATCAAACGACAAACAAAACCTAGGAGATCTAACCAAGGCTGATATTCTGGTTCATCATTTTTGTAGTTGACAAGTTTAACTACATATGCTTCTTTCGTATCTTATTTTTTGCTCTGTAGCTAACTATTGAATTATATCATTCTTTATGAAACTCATTTTTACTAATTTTTTTACTTTCGATACATATACTACTAAAGTAAAGTGTTTCGTTATAAAACTGCTATCAACGACTAACAATGCTGTACAAAATAGTAACGATTACGAAAACTATTTTTTAGACCTGTCGTGCAATGCACAGGCTCTTAAACTTGCAAGTTAGTTTCATATATATTTCTCCAATTTTAATTGAATCAAACCATTAACATTAAATATAAATATTAACATACTCCGTCAAAAAGTTCCTACTTAAAAATGTATCGTACAGGTAATAACTTTTATTTAATATGTACTCGAATACTATATTTCTTAATGATCAAACATACATATTGATTTTCCTTGATTAAGGGTCACCGTGCAATGCACGGGCTCTTAAATGCTAGTTAATTTTATATTGAACAATACAATTAAGACGGATATACTATATTTGTAACTTTAGTATGAAAAACTAGTGGAGATGTTGCACGCTACTTGATGCACATGGTACTCAGTAGTTAGTATACTAGTGTGTATATTAAAATTACCAACTAGTTCTCTTTTTTAATCGACCTGTGACAGGGCTTCATTGGGTGTCTAAGTTTACTTTGACTGAAAGTAAAATAGTCAAAGTCATGGAGATGATGGAATTAAATGATTATATTATATTTATATACAGAAGAAATCCATACATTTTGTTTTCCCAAAAAATACTATATTAAATAAATGGAGTTCTTTCATTTATGGGGGATGATTCTCACACACTTTTTTTTTATCCTCACACACCTATTTTAACCTTTTACTCTTCTAATAATACTCAATTGGTGTGTGAGGATCAAAAAAGCGTGTGTGAGAATCATCCCCTTTCATTTATAGACGAAGAAAACTAAAAGATACAATGCAAAAGTAGAACGACAAAACACAAAATAAGACTTCAATGCAAAAGTAGAACGACAAAATACAAAATAAGACTGCTAATATCGGCTTAGTCGTTGGAGCTTCTTTGGAGCTCCGTTGCAAGGACGTTGATGCTAGCAAACAAAACACAAAATAAAACTGCTAATATCGCCTTAGTCGTTGAAGCTTCTTTGGAGCTCCTTTGCAAGGACGCTGATGCTAGCAAATGTGATTGTAGCATCGTTGAGTGGCTGTCCTTCACCAAGCGGTTGTGTAGCACATTTCACTACAGAGCAATTACCTTTATTTTGTTGTACAATAAATATTAAAAGTGGTGCAATGTATTAATTAATTAATTTATGTGAATCTATTTGATGGTAAATGAGTATGACATAAATACTAGTGTAATGTGATGGGTTAGTGATATGAACGATTTGTTGAGGTGACAATGATGTAGCACAATGTGGTTATGAAAACATATGTCATGAATAAGGGTAGTATAAAAAGCAATATATCGTAAACTAGTAGCAAGACGAAATCACGATCAAACCTAACAAATTATACCAAAATTATGCACCGAAAAAAGACATCAACGCTAAAAACGGCCTTGCACAAATAATTGTTTACTAATAAAAATGACTAGTGGTTATTATTAATTTCTACAATTTACTTCTATTTATTACTCTTAATTATTTTTTTAAAAAATTTAGTCAAACTTAATTTAACATAAGGATAAACTTTATATATTTAATAAAAAATATTAAAAATCAATAAAAGAATTATTTAAAACATACCAATTTTAGACGAATAATCTTTTCTTAATCTTTCCTTGTAACACTTCAAAGTTTAAGGTGGGTTGGTTATGTCATTTTTTTTAACGGTCTAAATTTTATAAATAAACGCCCCTAGCAATTTGTTAGATGGGAAACAGGGTAATGATTCATTAACCGATAATTAAAATTATTTTAGATTGCTTGATAAATGATGTTCAACTTGCATGGCAGTAACGTCAACTAACAAAACCAAGTACCTAATCATGAAGTAATCTAACAGTTTTATACATAAAACCAAACTTTTAAGGCCCCTTTTACACATAATGGAAAAAATGAATTTTAACGTCTCATTAATCGATGGTATACTTCCTCTTGAACTTTTACATGATTTGACTTAGAGGGTTCCGATTACTAATTAAGCTGGTCTCTCTTATGTGTAAAAGATACAAATCCTACGCTGAAAAGGGTGTCATTCGTCACATGATAACTGACAGATAAAATATTAAAATTACATATGATTCAATCTAAACATATTCTTGTTTGATTTGTTGTTCTTAATACTTGATTAAGAATGTACAGGGACCTCAATGTCATTTGCTGAAAGTTAGAGTTTAGTAGTCAAAGTTGAAAAACTAAAACCTTTGTGCATGGCTGGAAATAATCTCAAAGGAAGAAGAGGTTCCTCGATAATTTAAGTTATTATATATAATTTATTTTTTTCCTTTTTATTATTCATTACGTTTTGTGTTCTCGCCGATTAACCTGAATTAGGGTTTGTGTTCATCTTGTTCATTCGTTCGATTTACTGTAATCTTGAGAGAGAAACAAGTTCATAATTCATTGAGCTTGTTTGTGAGTGTAATCTACTATGTGAACCTTTTTATCTTCATCACAATTGTCTTGATTGTGAGTTTGATTAGTGAAATATTTGATCTCCTGTGGTTGGAGATTTTGCCTTCTGTGATTGAAGGATTTAATCGTGTGTTTGTTCATGAGAGCTAAGGTTCTGATATTCATTACTGATGTTGATTGATTCATAATCGGCTACGATTAAGAATTGTGGTTTCTGAAATCTAATCAAGTTTCTTTGATTAAATAACTGCTATATATATATATATATATATATATATATATATATATATATATATATATATATATATATATATATATATATATATATATATATATGTATATTGTGTTTGAGTTCGAAAAAGATCTGGTGGTGTTATTCTTGGGTTATCACAATCAGATTTAGGGTTTCTCTTTCAAAATCCCAAATCTGGTGAAATTAGGGTTTCGTCAAACACTAATCTGATTCATCTGCTGCTCGTACTGTTATGGTATTCTATTTCTTTATTCTTTAGTAAAAGAACGCTCCCACTGTAAGTCTTCTTTCGGTTCCAACTTTAATATGAGTCTTGTTCGTGAGAATTTTGGGAGTTTTTCAACCTTGATCTACCAACTTGATTGGTGTGAAAATCTGGCTATGACATTCTTAGTCCAAGATTACTTGCAGGCATTGGAGTAGTCAAGAAGGACTACCTTCCCGACATTATTACCCTATTCTGTCTTTAGAGTCTTTTTCATATACATATTTGTTATATTTGTTGCAGTTTTTTTTATCTAACCTTGCAGGGTGCCTGACTAGTAGTTAGTTGCTGGAATTTGTAGGTTGTTTCTTTCCTTTACTAGTGTCTGAACAATGAATTGATTTTGTGTGTGTGCTTAATTGTTTTACTACTTCAATTGCATGCTAATTGATTTATTAGTTTTTACTGCATGCTATTGGTGTTACTGTTTTCTTTGCATGATCTTTGTTTTACTGTCTTTATTGTTTGTCTAATTTTGTTCTTGTTTACTTGTTCATCATATCTGATAGTGATTCTACTGCTACTGTTAATATAATCAAGATTAGTATACTTGAATTTAATGATCCTTTGTACTTACATCCTTGTGATACTTCTGGTGCTTCTCTGATAACTCAAAAGTTGAAAGAAACTGAAAATTACAATGTTTGGTGTTGTGCTATGAACCTTACATTACAAAATAAAAATAAAATTAGCTTTATTGGTGGTTCATGTTCTAGATTCAGTAATGAAGATGATGATGTTTTGTTGAGTCATTGGGATAGATGTAACTCTGTTGTAATTACTTAGATTTTGATTTCTTTATCTGAAGAGGTTTATAGTGGTCAGATTTTTTCTAAACTTGCTGAAATTATTTGGCAAGAATTAAAAGAAACATATGATAACATCGATCCTTTTGTCACTTTTAATCTGTATCAATAAATATATTCTTGTAGTCAAAATTGTTAACCACTTTCAGATTACTATCATAAACTTAATGCTATGTGGAGACGAAATTTTGTAAGACCCAAATATTTATGGTACATAGAGTAAAAATGGTGTACATTGAGTGTGTGAAACGTGGAACAAATTTAAAAGCTGACAGACTGTGCAGACCCTTGTGCGCGCCGTGCAGGGTAAAGGGTGCCCGCCGGGCACTCTATCTGGCGACAGATTCTTGTCTTTTTCTATTTTGAGTTAAATGAAGGGCATTTTGGTTTTTTCACATGAGGACGGATCTGTGGACATATTGGCAGATTTGGATCCAACTTTGGATCATTTTCACATCCACAAACACTTTCATCTATCTTAGAGTGAGGGGGAGAATTCTAGAGAGAGAATTGGGGTTTTGGAGAAGAAGAAGCTTGAATCGATCAAAAGCTAGTGTGTTAAAGTTGTTCACCTCGTTCCTAGCTACATTTTGGTTGTTGTGGTAAGTTCTAACTCAGAATTTCAATGTTTGATTTGATATTCAAAGTTAGGGTTTGAACTTGAATTGTAGAGAAACCTATTTAAACTCTTGAAGTGAGTTCATTGATGCTAGTAATCGGGTTTATTGTTGTTGGTGGTTGGTTTTGGGTTGGAAACCGACTTGGCCATGATTTGGGACTTGTATTTGGGTTTAATCACTAGGCTTGGTGATTATGGAAGTGTTGAAATCCATTTTAGTGTATTTGAAAGACTAATTTTGAAATGAGTCAAAATTAGGGTTTATGGGTGATTTTGAGAATGATAAGTGTTTAACACTTATGATTAGGTTAAATTGGCATATTAGGACCATTGTCACTAGTGTTAGTGATTATTGGTTAGCTTGGGCGCGGTTTGTGTTTGGAAGTGCAATTGGTC
Organism: Rutidosis leptorrhynchoides; assembly: GCF_046630445.1. NCBI lineage: Eukaryota > Viridiplantae > Streptophyta > Magnoliopsida > Asterales > Asteraceae > Rutidosis > Rutidosis leptorrhynchoides. The sequence goes on along the minus strand of NC_092334.1, from coordinate 676,102,918 downwards.
GAAATTGCACTAAGTGTCGAATTGGGTTGGTTTGTAAATCCACCCTAATTGTGTTGCTTGATTTGTGATAATGGAATAGGTACTTTTCATTAACGTGTTGCGGATTTGTTCGGTTGCATTCATCAAGACGACAAGGTGAGTGTTAATATCCTATGTGCATATGTATGTGTAGGATGGGTGCGGGTCGGGTGAAGTGGTTCTCGGTTATAGAACTCACTTCACATATAGGTGGATTTGATGGGCTTGTGTAATAAGTCCAATTGGCACGGTTGTGAGTTTTGGTTGACCATCTTTGGCGAGGTGCACAATTCGTGTGTACGTTATCACATGGACTTGTGATATGGAGTTATATAATCCTAATGTAGTGGGATTGGTATTGAGTTACGGTTGAGTAACCCCGATGATGTGGGTTTTGATGAGGTAGCGAATCTCGGGTAGTGCGGATTCATGATGACTCGGGTTGTTCGGTCATCTTATTGATGAGGTAGTGAATCTCGGGTAGTATGAATTCACTAAGGCACGGGTAGTTCGGTCAACCTCGGTTGTTGAAGTGGTGAAGGAAGTGAATCTCGGGTTGTGCGAATTCACTAAGGCTCGGGTTGTTCGGCCAACTTTCATGGGTTTAAGGTTAAGGGGTTAACCTTGTTGTATTATCGGTTGTATTTTATATATGCGTATATATATACTTATTATATGTTGTAGCTAATCTTACGGATTTGGCTTGGTGGTACGTTAGGTATAACATTGCTTAGTTATGCTCGGATTGCGGTATGTGTTTACTATTTGTGTGTTGGCGATGCGTATTCATTTTATGTATATATATATGTATGTAGTATATTCTCACTCACTAAGCATTAGCTTACCCTCTCGTTGTATATATTTTTATAGATTTGCATGGATGTGGTGGCTCGAGTAAGCGTGAGAACTAGTGGACTCGCGTAGTTGCTTAGAAGACGTGCTTTTGGATTTGATTAGGATTGGGTAACGTATCCCCAATCACCATGCTCGGTCTTTATTTTGTGTTAAAACTCACGTGGTCGAAAACTTGTATTTTGTACGAAAGTCGTAAAATGGCCGATGTGGGCCCGGTGTCATAAAACTCGTTTTATTATTGGAACGTGTTAGTTTTATCTAATATTATATGTTGTGAAAAGCGTTTCATCTAAAAGTGTTGGGAAGTGGGAGATCTTTAAATGAAAATTGGAAAATTGGGACAGCAAGCTGTCAGGTGAGACGACCCGTCCCAATCCATAATGACGAATACAATAACATATGATTACATCGCGAGGTATTTGACCTCTATATGATACATTTTACAAACATTGCATTCGTTTTTAAAATACAACCTTTCACTACATCGAAAGTTGACAGGCATTCATACCATTTCATAATATCCAACCTATAAATGACCTAATCCGTCATTTAATTAATAATAATCTTTATTGAACTCAATAACTTGAATGCAACGTCTTTTGAAATATGTCATGAATGACTCCAAGTAATATCTTTAAAATGAGCAAATGCACAGCGGAAGATTTCTTTAATACCTGAGAATAAACATGCTTTCAAGTGTCAACCAAAAGGTTGGTGAGTTCATTAGTTTATCGAAATTAATCATTTCCATAATTTTAATAGACCACAAGATTTCATTTATTCAATAATCATACACTCGTAAGTGTTTAAAATTCATTCATATGGATTGAACACCTGGTAACCGACATTAACAAAATGCATCTAGAGTATCCCCATATATAAATATCGAAGTACTAAAGCAGTTCAAATTCTCTGACTGGGGCTTGTCAATGGCCTATAGATCTATCTTTAGGATTCGCGTCAATTGGTGGCAATTATAATAAACACCAATTCTTAGGTTATCAAGTTCAACAAGGGCGATATCCGGTATAACAATTCAACCATAGAATGTAGTTTCGATTACTTGTGTCTATTTCGTAAAGCATTTATAAAAGCGCATGTATTCTCAGTCCCAAAAATATATATATTGCAAAAGCATTTAAAAAGGGAGCAAATGAAACTCACTCTACAATATTTTGTAGTAAAAATATTCATACGGCGATACTGAACAATGCAGGGATGGCCTCGGATTCACGAACCTATATCATTTGTATTTTTATTAATATACATAGTTGTAATCGAATATATATATATATATATATATATATATATATATATATATATATATATATATAAACTTATTAGTTATATTCTTTTTATATTAAATATATATATATGTTTCATATATTCATTTTGTATATAAAAGATATTAAATTTGTTATGTTATAAGTATTAAATATATATATATATATATATATATATATATATATATATATATATATATATATATATATATATATATATATATATATATATATATATATATATATATCATTTGTTTGCTAATGAAAATCGTAATTATAATAATATTAAAATAATATTAAATATGGTAATAATTATAATACTTTAGTTTCCTAAGAGAAATAATAATATTAACAATTCTATTAGTGATAATAATAATGATATTAATGATAATAACTATGAAAATATTAATTTTATTATTAATGATAGTTATGATAACGATGTTAGTAATTACCTAATAGTAATACTCATGATAATAAAACTACTAATACTTATAATCATGTTCTTGGTAACAATAATAATAATCTTAGTATTAATATTACTGGTGATAATAATATTTACAGTTATGTTAATAATACTCATTTTAATGATAATAATATGTAATGGCATTATTATAGTATTATTAATAATTAACTTAACCATAATAATAGTAATAGTAATTTTATAATAACAATACTAATAATTGTAATCACAATAATAATAATGATAATATTTATAATAATACACATGTTGATAATAATAATAATAACTCTAATATTTATATAATGATACTTAAGTTAATAATAATAATAATCCTAATAACTAATAAATGATACTAATAATAATCCTTGTCATGTTAAAAATAATAATACATTCATTAGTAATTGTATTAATAATAATAATCATAATACTTGTAATAACAATAATTAATAATAATAATAATAATAATAATACTAATAATAATACTAATAATAATAATAATAATAATAATAATAATAATAATAATAATAATAATAATAATAATAATAATAATAATAGAAATAAAAATAAAAGATTTATACCCTTTAAAGCTTTGTGTAAAAAAGAATTGCCCACAACGAGGCTCGAACCCGCGACCTCCCGAATACCCTCTAACACCCCAAACCATCGAGCTGCTGTCCATTTTTCTGAATGTTATGAAATCCGTTTTTATTTAATCCATAATAATTTGTTTTCTACTTCTTCTTCTTCTTCTTGTAACAATTAGACCAAAGAACTTCAAATTCCAAAATACCGAATTTTATGTTTTCAATTAAACTTTGTAAATAACCATAAACATAAAACTAAGTAAAATATTCTTGATTATAAACGGAAAAAAAAATTAAGAACATAAACAGCCGTCGCTGTTCTAGAGTAAAAAAAAATTGATTTCATATTTTGATAACGTTATAGGTGTAGATTATAACATGAAATAGTTTTCTAAACATGTATAGAAACTATTGAAATCGTCAATTGGTCTTGAAACATAAATACAACTTCGAATTTAATTGATGAACACAGGTTTGACTTTTAAAAACTAAAACTTTGACTCGACAATTAACCCTTGATTTAGCGAATTAGAATTTGAGAATTTGCATATAGTTTCATTAAAAGATTCCTAACATAACTGCGTTTTTATATTTTTACAAAAACCTTGAAATCGATTTTTGGCTAAAAAGGTCACGAGCAGAGAGAAGAAAAAAATATGAGTGTGTTTTTAATATTTCAGTTTGATTTCTCATTAGCAGTGATTTACAACAATTATTTAAAGATATTAATCGAATAATTGAGACTAGTCACAAGTGTACGATCCATTTGTTTTGTAGCTGAGGTTGTGGAAGACACAAAGTCACGAGTAGAGGAAGGGGATAATAAAAAAAAATATCAGATAAAGACTGATTAATACATACGCGTTTTATCTGTTCTTTATCAGATTTTTATATAATTGATATTATTATTTAATAAATATTTTAATAATAATACTTAAAATATTAATAGTAATAATAATCAAATATAATGATAATGATAATTATCATGATAATAATAATAATAAGAATGATAATAATAATATTACAAATGATAAGAATGATGATAAAAATAATAGTAGTCATAATTTTTAAGTAAAGTGGTAATTAATAATAATAATAGAGTTTATAATAATAATAATAATAATAATAATAATAATAATAATAATAATAATAATAATAATAATAAAAATAATAATAATAATAATAATAATAATAATAATAATAATAATAATAATAATAATATAACAAATCAATTGTATCAAATTTCATATTTATGTATTTTACGTAATAATAATAATAACACTGCTATTTATATTAAATATTTATTTAAATGAAAGTAACAATAATCTAACAACTATGTTTTAATCTTGTAAATAAGTTTAGTATAATGATATTACATATTATTAATTATGTAATATTTAATAATTATTTATAATATGATAACCTTTATTGAATATTTATTAGTTATAAATTTTATATATATATATATATATATATATATATATATATATATATATTACAATATACATATAATAATAATTAATCATAAAAATTATATATGTTTATATATATAGATTCATTTTAAATTTACGCTTAATTATTTTATATTCCATTTTACATATTTAATTATAATATTTATTTTACAATTTAAAATTATTATATATACTTTCATTTATATATATATATATATATATATATATATATATATATATATATATATATATATATATATATATATATATATATAGGGTAGGATCAAGAGGGAAGTAACCATTCGGGGGGAAGCGGGGGGAAGCAAAAACTTTTTTTTTTCGTTTTTTGAAAAAACTTTGTTCACGAACATTATAGATGAGATGAAAATATGAACATTTAGTAGCGACACTTTGTGATAAATGTTTTTATTTTGGCGGGAAAATGCTCGAAGAAGTAATATATAACAATTATCGTGTTTTTCGAGCATATGTTGAGGTTTTAGCTATTGAGGTTTAGATATTAGGGTTTAGATATTAGGGTTTATATATTAGGGTTTAGAAATTTAGGGTTTAGGGTTTAGATTTAGGATTTAGATTGAGTTTTTAACACGAACGGTTCAGAGTTTAGGGTTTAGGGTTTAGGGTTTGGTATTTTGGGTTTATGGAATAAACCCAAAACACCAAACCCTAAACCCTAAACCCTAAACTCTAAATCGGGCTAAATTTTACTTCACAAAACATGAAAAAAAGACGTTCATATTCTTCACGAACAATATTATCTTGAATGTTATTTTATCGATCGTTTTCCCGCCTAAATAATGACATTCATCACGAAGTGTCTCTTCTAAATGTTCATATTTTCGTGTGATCTTGATGCCGGAAAAAAAAATTCCAAAAAAAACGAAAAAAAAAAAAATTTTTTGCTTCCCCCCGCTTCCCCCCGATTGGTTACTTCCCCATTGATCCTGCCCATATATATATATATATATATATATATATATATATATATATATATATATATATATATATATATATATATATATGCATATTTATTTACACACTATTGTTCGTGAATCGTCGGCATAGTCCAAAAGTAGATGAATGTAATACAACAGTTCAATATTTTGAGATTCAATTAAATAGACTTTGTTTATCGTGTCGATTTCAAATTAAGATTTAAGTTTAAATTTGGTTAGAAATTTTCGGGTCGTCACAGTACCTACCCGTTAAAGAAATTTCGTCCCGAAATTTGAGTGAGGTCGTCATGGCTAACAATAAGAATGTTTTCATGACGAATATGAATTGATAATTAGAGTTTTATCACCGTTGAGTAATATGAATAAGACAATTCGATTACTCGAAGCTTATGAATGAAGCTGTCTCAAAAGATTGAGATCGAGATTTAACTTTTGATGTAGTCACGATGGATTTCCGAAATTCAAGGGATTAAAGAAAATCTTCGAAATCTATAAGATCTGATTCTCCAAGATTTAAGGAAATTGGGATCTCTTTAATTAAATGCGACGATCTGTCCCGATTACTACATCTGATATATCCATTATAAATTTACCTTTTCCATTCCATTAGTTTTCACCACTTTTATACTCAATTTCAAATTCAAAAGATTTTTGAAAATGTTTAATCCAGTTCTGATCCTTGTCCTTATCCTTACTATCACAACAATCATTCTCCTTTTCCAACTTTCACCGGAGGAATTTGTTTTCTTCTACTTCGCCCTTGTGGTTATAGTGTTTTTAATTCTCCCGTGTCTTTATGTTGTGATAAACATTGATATACACGGTTTGTAGTTTATGTGTTGTTATCGGGCTTTATATCTTCCCTTATACTTTGAAGTCCTTGCTTCTGTTTTCTATAATCATTGTCATCCCAAGTTAATACTCCCCCCTATTTGCTGCGATTTATACTCCAATTTCTATTTCGGAGCTTTATCCCTTCGTTTCCTTTTCTTGCGATTGGGCATCTCTTGTAATGGTCCAGAATTCATGGATATAAGTTTCAGAATGAACATTGTTAATGTCTTAAGAAAGAAACGGTAATAGCACAATTTGACTTGTCAATTTACCAGAATTCAAGGAAAGATAGGACTATCAAGAAAAATATGTTCTTGATATGTTTATAGATTAGACAGAACGTAAGAGTCGTGTAACATGGCACATGATGACGTTATGATCTGTGAATCATCACATTCCATTTAGAAACTCAGCATGACTTACTGTAATATAATCACATTGATCAAGTGTCATTATATTATACTAACTCATGCATCAGTTCCCAACACTACTTCAAAATCATTCATATTTTAAACTCGAAGGTTTCAGAATTTAGAACTAAAATAGTTTCTTTTATGATGCAACACAGATAGTGCGAAGAGATAACTAATTTCGAATAAGAATAGTTATGAAATATCTTCAGAAATATGGAGGATATTTATAATGAAAGGTATGATGATGTCTTAGAATATCTAAGATTAAAGGATGATGAAGAATATTGTCCACAAAGGTTTAGAGTCAGGAGCAAGGTATTTGTTAATGACTTCAGCCGATACTGAATCATTTGGATTCTTTGAAGGCAGGTTCAGTCTTTGTGATTTGTCTACAGCCTCCTTCATACTTTGCTCAATCCGTTTTCCAGTTCCAAAACTACTCTTTTTCTGCGCTTTGCCAGCGCACTATTCATTATCATCAAACTTTTTACTGTTAAGGTCGTTTTATAGTTTTTGCTGCTTCATCAACATTTCGAGAACTATTCCGCAGTTCAGGGTGTTTTTCAGAAAACTTCACATTCAAATTAAGTCCAGAAGATAGACGTTATATATACATATATAATTGTTGGCGTAGACATGCTGCGAGATTTCAAAATACTGATTGCTAATTCCCGACGATTCGCATGGAAATTCTCGTTACAAGATGCGAATGAGTAAACGATGAGGTTTCGATAAATATAATGATTCTTCGGAATGCCTAAGATCAGTGAAGTTGTTGGTAAGTTTATTGCTAATGTGGTGGAATATGAAAGGTTCCCCAGTAACAATAAAAGAGCACGCATATATATCAGGGTTATAATAAGGTTGCGTCGAATGAAGAGTCGAAGTTGACTTGCTGGAGCTGTGATAAAACTGACTACTTTGGAAAGGAATTGAAAAGTCATTTTTGCTAATAAATGCCAAAGGATTTGACACATATATGTGTTGAATTAAGACTTTGGTTTTGAGAGCTTTTTTTAAGTACATAACTGTGAGTAATATGTGGTTGGATCATCATCTCGATTGCTCATTATTTAAAGTGTCTTCAGAAATTTTTGAAGGGTTTGAACACAGATTGTAATCGTTAATATACATTTGATGTTCTAATACAGTTTTGAAGTCAAAGTATAGTTTTGAAAGATGTAGGAATCTAAAAGTGATGGTACCGATTATATCTCGAATTGAATTCTGAGGTTTCAAAATCAGAATATGTAATTGAGTTTGAATGAGTATGGTTGTTTTGATTTCTATGAAAGAATGTATATTATTGTGAAAGTAGGGAGTATAGTTGATAATTTGCTTAATCAGATTCGAAGAATGTAACATATTAATTGTGAATATATATATATATATATATATATATATATATATATATATATATCTCGGGTATTACCTACCCGTTAAAAAAAATTTTCACAATTAATATTTTGTACAACAGAATTTTATTACAGTCTTTACGAAAATATATTTGTATATATTTTCTTTAGATGTAACATAGATTTAATGGGTTAATATTAAATTAAACTCGTTGATTCACGGTTGAAACTAGAATTGGGTAATCCCTAAAACTTTAGAGATTACATAAGTATTTCTTCAATATATTAGAAATTATGAATCAATACTTTGCGTGATGTTGGTGTTCGTGGAATTCTTGTGAATTTCGTAAAGTACGAATAATGTTATCTGAAAAGTTTCGAGTACATCGATGTTGAAAGTGTAAAATCAAATATATACTAGATTTATTAGGAATTGGAATTTGTTGAATTGAGACAGAGATTGTAGTTAACGATGGTGAAGTTGCGGGCGAAGGACGTACATTATTGCATATTTGTAATATGAATTAACCGAGTAGTTAAGATTCACACACAATAGCTTAGCACGGAAAGATTTATTTTTATTTCAAAATATATATATATAAAATATACATATAATTTCTTCAAAAAGAATGAGTTAATTCTTCATAACTCGTTGATACAATAGAAGCGTTATTGATTCGTAGTGATGTCCACAGTGATTCTTGAACTGACGGAGTTTGTGATGTTATAGGTGTTGTTGATTCTGATGCTGACTGCACTGACGATGCTGGTGACACTGATGGTACTGTTGATGTTGTTGGTAAAACAAGTTTAGCTTGTTAATCACACACCATTTTTGTCAGGATTTCTACTCTTCCTTCTATCATTTTGGTTCGCTTAACTGATTTATGGTTAGGGCTAGATTAGATAATCTCTAAGACTTTAGAGATTACATAATCGCCGTGGAATGCTTCTCCAATGAAGTTATGAATTAATACTTTGTCAGTTATTGTTGTTGGTTCTCCTTGGTATCTATGGTGCGTATGACGTTGATGCTTGTGGGACAGATTGTGAAGTTGAGGTTTACGACGCGGTTGTGGTTGGAGGTGGTAATGGTACTATGACGTTGATGATGGTGGTACTAGGTATGCTGCTGGTGTTGTTGCTGGTGTTGCTGCTGGTGTTTGTAACCTTTGTACCATATTCTCCAAAGCCACTACCCGAGCGCGAAGCTCGTTGACTTCTTCTATTACACCAGGGTGATTGTCGGTTTGGACAAGCGGATAAATAAAATCTAGAATTTGATGTAGTATATAATCGTGACGAGATACTCTGGAAATGAGAGAGAAAATGGTGTTTCGGACAGGCTCGCCAGTAAGTGCTTCAGGTTCATCGTCAAGAGGGCAATGTGGTGGATGGAAGGGATTGCCTTCTTCTTGTCTCCAATGATTTAGTAGACTACGAACCCATCCATAATTCATCCGAAATAGATGATGGCTGATTGGTTGATCCATTCTGGTCACACTGCTTTCGGAGCTTGAGTGGGATTCCAATTCGGAATTCGAGGGACTTGAACTAATGACGAATTCCATTTCGTACAATTGAGTGAAGTATTTTCGGTATGAAATGATTTTCGAATATTGGATGATATTCTAACTACATAGAATAGCTATATATATAGAGTAAAAGATTTCGTAGATTACGGAGGAATTTTTGGAATATATCAGGTAAAGTTTAAAGTAACAGATACGATAAGATATGATTTAGCAGATACGCTAAGATATGAATTTTGTCTATACACTACTCATGCAATTAATGTAGCAAGACGTGTCTAGACTAATAAGGATAAGCAAGTAATTTTCTAAGGATGATAAACAGATGATTTTCGACTAGAAATGATAAGCAAAACTTTTGACATGCAGACACGGTCGAAGTCCAGACTCACTAATGCATACTAACGACTTATCAGTTAGACACACTAATGTAGACCTGGTTCGCTAAGACCACCACTCTGATACCACATGAGACGACCCGTCCCAATCCATAAGGACGAATACAATAACATATGATTACATAACGAGGTATTTGACCTCTATATGATACATTTTACAAACATTGCATTCGTTTTTAAAAGACAACCTTTCATTACATCGAAAGTTGACAGGCATTCATACCATTTCATAAAATCCAACCTATAAATGACCTAATCCGTCATTTAATTAATAATAATCTTTATTGAACTCAATAACTTGAATGCAACATCTTTTGAAATATGTCATGAATGACTTCAAGTAATATCTTTAAAATGAGCAAATGCACAGCGGAAGATTTCTTTAATACCTGAGAATAAACATGCTTTCAAGTGTCAACCAAAAGGTTGGTGAGTTCATTAGTTTATCTAAATCAATCATTCCCATAATTTTAATAGACCACAAGATTTCATTTATTCAATAATCATACACTCGTAAGTGTTTAAAATTCATTCATATGGATTGAACACCTGGTAACCGACATTAACAAAATGCATCTAGAATATCCCCATATATAAATATCGAAGTACTAAAGCAGTTCAAATTCTCTAACTGGGGCTTGTCAATGGCCTATAGATCTATCTTTAGGATTCGCGTCAATTGGTGGCAATTATAATAAATACCAATTATTAGGTTACCAAGTTCAACAAGGGCGATATCCGGTATAACAATTCAACCATAGAATGTAGTTTCGATTACTTGTGTCTATTTCGTAAAGCATTTATAAAAGCGCATGTATTCTCAGTCCCAAAAATATAAATATTGCAAAAGCATTTAAAAAGGGAGTAAATGAAACTCACTCTACAATATTTTGTAGTAAAAATATTCATACGGCGATACTAAACAATGCAGGGATGGCCCCGGATTCACGAACCTATATCATTTGTATTTTTATTAATATACATAGTTGTAATCGAATAATATATATATATATATATATATATATATATATATATATATATATATATCTATATATAAATTTATTAGTTATATTCTTTTTATATTAAATATATATATATATTTCATATATTCATTTTGTATATAAAAGATATTAAATTTGTTATGTTATAAGTATTAAATATATATATATATATATATATCATTTGTTTGCTAATGAAAATCGTAATTATAATAATATTAAAATAATATTAAATATGTTAATAATTATAATACTTTAGTTTCCTAAGAGAAATAATAATATTAACAATTCTATTAGTGATAATAATAATGATATTAATGATAATAACTATGAAAATATTAATTTTATTATTAATGATAGTTATGATAACGATGTTAGTAATTACCTAATAGTAATACTCATGATAATACAACTACTAATACTTATAATCATGTTCTTGGTAACAATAATAATAATCTTAATATTAATATTACTGGTGATAATAATATTTACAGTTATGTTAATAATACTCATTTTAATGATAATAATATGTAATGGCATTATTATAGTATTATTAATAATTAACTTAACCATAATAATAGTAATAGTAATTTAATAATAATAATACTAATAATTGTAATCACAATAATAATAATGATAATATTTATAATAATACACATGTTGATAATAATAATAATAACTCTAAAATTATATAATGATACTTAAGTTAATAATAATAATAATAATCCTAATAACTAATAAATAATACTAATAATAATCCTTGTCATGTTAAAAATAATAATACATTCATTAGTAATGGTATTAATAATAATAATAATAATCATAATACTTGTAATAACAATAATTAATAATAATAATATTAATAATAATAATACTAATAATAATAATAATAGAAATAAAAATAAAAGATTTATACCCTTTAAAGCTTTGTGTAAAAAAGAATTGCCCACAACGAGGCTCGAACCCGCGACCTCCCGAATACCCTCTAACACCCCAAACCATCGAGCTGCTGCCCATTTTTCTGAATATTATGAAATCCGTTTTTATTTAATCCATAATAATTTGTTTTCTACTTCTTCTTCTTCTTCTTCTTCTTCTTCTTCTTCTTCTTGTAACAATTAGACCAAAGAACTTCAAATTCCAAAATACCGAATTTTATGTTTTCAATTAAACTTTGTAAATAACCATAAACATAAAACTAAGTAAAATATTCTTGATTATAAACAAAAAAAAATTAAGAACATAAACAGCCGTCGCTGTTCTAGAGTAAAAAAAAAATTGATTTCATATTTTGATAACGTTATAGGTGTAGATTATAACACGAAATAGTTTTTTAAACATGTATAGAAACTATTGAAATCATCAATTGGTCTTGAAACACAAATACAACTTCAAATTTAATTGATGAACACAGGTTTGACTTTTAAAAACTAAAACTTTGACTCGACAATTAACCCTTGATTTAGCGAATTAGAATTTGAGAATTTGCAGATAGTTTCATTAAAAGATTCCTAACATAACTGCGTTTTTAGATTTTTACAAAAACCTTGAAATCGATTTTTGGCTAAAAAGGTCACGAGCAGAGAGAAGAAAAAAAATATGAGTGTGTTTTTAATATTTCAGTTTGATTTCTCATTAGCAGGCAATTATTTAAAGATATTAATCGAATAATTGAGACTAGTAACAAGTGTACGATCCATTTGTTTTGTAGCTGAGGTTGTGGAAGACACAAAGTCACGAGCAGAGGAAGGGGATAATAAAAAAAATATCAGATAAATACTGATTAATACATACGCGTTTTATCTGTTCTTTATCAGATTTTTTTATAATTGATATTATTATTTAATAAATATTTTAATAATAATACTAAAAATATTAATAGTAATAATAATCAAATATAATGATAATGATAATTATCATGATAATAATAATAATAAGAATGATAATAATAATAATATTACAAATGATAAGAATGATGATAAAAATAATAGTAGTCATAATTTTTAAGTAAAGTGGTAATTAATAATAATAGAGTTTATAATGATAATAATAATAATAATAATAATAATAATAATAATAATAATAATAATAATAATAATAATAATAATAATAATATACATATAATAATAATTAATCATAAAAATTATATATGTTTATATATATAGATTCATTTTAAATTTACGCTTAATTATTTTATATTCCATTTTACATATTTAATTATAATATTTATTTTACAATTTAAAATTATTATATATACTTTCATTTATATATATATATATATATATATATATATATATATATATATATATATATATATATATATATATATATATGCATATTTATTTACACACTATTGTTCGTGAATCGTCGGCATAGTCCAAAAGTAGATGGATGTAATACAACAGTTCAATATTTTGAGATTCAATTAAATAGACTTTGCTTATCTTGTCGATTTCAAATTAAGATTTAAGTTTAAATTTGGTCAGAACTTTCCGGGTCGTCACATCAGGCCTTGTGCGCGCCGCGCACATAGGGGGCTGCGCGCTGCGCACCCCACTAGTATATAAAAAAAATGTTGTGTAGTAGTGTTGGATAACGGGTTGGGTCGTTACAAATTTTGAGATGATAAAAATTGATGACAAAGTTTTAGCATGAAAATCTTTTGAATATCACAATCAATTTTTAAAACTTACGTACTTTTTAGCGGGATTAGATGATGTCTACATTTCTCTGAGAAGTCAAATTCTTACATCTGACTCTCTTCTCTCTGCCAAGGTGGATTTTTCTATTAATTCTAGGGATAAGTCTCATAGAATGCATTCATCTAATTCTAATCTGCAAAGAAATCAAGCTTCTGCTTTTTCTAGTAAATCTATTAATTATGTTGCTTCAAATAATAATAACTAGTCCGGATCTGGAACGCGCGATGCGGCGGGGGCTTTCAGCCTGTGTATTCATATTTAACGTAGCGTTGTGTATTTACAGAGGGGGAAACGGCTCATGTCTTGAGCGTCATTTTAGATGTCGTTGTCTTAAGTATTTTTTAAAAAGTGTCCGTTTCGAACGTAGTTAGTTTCGTTTTGTTCATACAAATTTTTCGAGTGTAACGGTGCTGTCGGAAAAATTTAACTTGCGGCGAACAGAAAGATACGGGTTGTCGTTGTGTTAAGCATTTTTTAAAAAGTGTCCGTTTCACGTATAGTTAGTCCCGTTGGTGAAAGGACCCATTCATATACATTATAAATGATTCCCAATAGTTAATTACATCGAGAGATATTTGACCTCTATATGATACATTTTACAAACATTGCATTCGTTTTGAAAAGACAAACTTTCTTTACATCGAAAATTGACATGCATGCATACCATTTCATAATATCCACTATCTAACTATAAATTGACTTAATAATAATCTTTGATGAACTTAATGACTCGAATGCAACGTTCTTCGAAATATGCCATGAAAGACTCCAAGTAATATCTTTAAAATGAGCAAATGCACAGCGGAAGATTTCTTTCATACCTGAGAATAAACATGCTTTAAAGTATCAACCAAAAGGTTGGTGAGTTCATGAGTTTAACATAAATAATCATTTCTATCATTTTAATAGACCACAAGATTTTCATTTTCAGTTCTCATAAATATACATCCCATGCATAGAGACAAAAATATCATTCATATGGATTGAACACCTGGTAACCGATATTAACAAGATGCATATAAGAATATACCCTATCATTCCGGTAAATCCTTCGGACATGATAATAAACGAATTCGAAGTACTAAAGCATCCGGTACTTTGGATGGGGTTCGTCGGGCCCATAGATCTATCTTTAGGATTCACGTCAATTAGTAGATCGGTTTACTAATTCTTAGGTTACCAAGCAAAAAGGGGCATATTCGGCTTCGATCATTCAACCATATAATGTAGTTTCGATTACTTGTGTCTATTTCGTAAAACATTTATAAAAATTGCGCATGTATTCTCAGCCCAAAAATATAAAGGGTAAAAAGGCAAATGAAACTCACCTATTGTATTTCGTAGTAAAAATACATATAACGTCATTGAACAAGTGCAAGGTTGGCCTCGAATTCACGAACCTATATTAATTATATATATTTATATGTTGGTCAATATTTGTCTAACAATTTAGGTTAGGTCATAGTGTACCACAATCCTAATGCTCGAGACTAATATGCAAAAGTCAACAAAAGTCAACAAAAGTCAATTTGACTCAAAAATGATTTCCAAATTTATACATGATTATTATATAGTTTAAATATCATCGTTTTATATTTTTAAATATTTTTAAAAGATTTATTAGAGTAAATATTATAATTCATTTATTAATGAAAAAAAATACTTTTATATATCTTAAGTAATAAAATTTATAAAGTTCATAAAAATATTATGATAGTTTTCATTAAGGTAATTATATTATTTGTATTACTTATTTATTTGATAAAATAACATTGGTAATAATAATAAGTAAAAGTTGTATTATTTTGTAATAATAATTATTATAAAAATATTAATTTTTATATTTACTAAAAATGAAATTATGTTAAAACAATAGTAATATTGTTGATTAACAATGATATTCCTCTTAAAAATAATAATTTTTGTAAAAAAAATGATATTTTTTAATATTAATAATACTTTTAATAATAATAGTGATGAAAAACGCTAGTTTTATCTAAATCAATATCTTATAACATTTTTAATTTCATCATGATACCCATACTCATTATTTCCTAATCTATTCTTTTAATAGTCTTTAAATCGTCTTTTATATCGCTTTCATATTAATGATAATAATAGTAATCATAATAATTAAGTATTAATAATATTAGTGTTAATTATAATATTACTAATAATAATAAATATTATGATAATGATTATACTACTAACTATTTTAAAGATAATAATAATAATACTAATTATAATTTTAATGATAATAACGATAGTAATAATAATAAAATAACAACTTTTAATGATAATACTTTTTATTGAAAATAATAATAATGATAATAATAATAATGATAATAATAATAAAAATATTAATAATAATAATTATTATAACAAATTGATAAAAAAACTAGAACGACGATAATAGCGACGATAATAATAATCATTTTTAAATATAATACAAAAGTTCAATTGACTATAACTTCTAATCCGTTCATCAAAACAATTCGGTATACAAAGGAAAAGTTCTTAGTTTTTTGATAGCTTTCCATGGACATGCATATCTTATACCTTATCTCAATCGCAGGTGTAACTAATTCAAGATTCAATATATCCTATCTAATGACAATATCAAAAGTACGAGCATGCATAATCCTATATTCTCGAGCACTAGTCAGGGATACACTATTAGTATGTAAAAATTAATTTACGAGTACTCACGTATCAATATTGAGATTCAATATTGCAGGAAAGGTACGTAGACGCAACGGAGACGATAACTACCAAATTGACCTCACGAGCATACCCATGAACCATACCCATCACCTCCATAGTCATAACCCATAATTTACTTAGCCCTATCCTACTCATAAAACCCATATTGCAATAGCTCGCGCGTACCCCTTGTGGTAGTATTTTATGTATAATACTAATACTAATAATAATAATACTACTAATATTAATATCATAATAATCTTTAGTAATATAATTAATAAATAAAATAAATAAATAAATAATACGGAGTAATACAGAGAGAGATAGATGGATAATGAAAATGAGAATGAAAGCAGATCGAGCGAGCTTTTAAAGGATTTAGGCTGCACCTAACCCCCCATGCGATCGAATGGGGGCTCCTTGTTTTTATCATGCGGTCGCATGATCAATTTTTGCCAGCCCATATGCTCGATTAAAAAAAAAGGCTACCGACACTTTTCTTTCTTTTTACATATACTACGTAATATTAGGTTTATTTATATATTAATTAATATATAATATATTTAATCTTTAGAATTAATTAAATATTATATTATATTTACGCTCATGGTAAAAATATAATTTTTACAAAAATGACACGGACGTGGTCTCACGACTCATGTACCACTTTCGGTTTTTCGAGCGCACTTTCGTACGTTTAGAAAACTAGCCTTTTACGTTACGCGACATGTACCTTTAGTAATAGTTTGATTTATTCATCAATAAATTACTTTGTAAAAATGTATCTTATAAAATTTGAGCGTCGTGGTCATTTGCTTCTATAAATCAGTGACTTGTTGTTTACCAAAATATTTTATTTTAAATTAAGATGTTTTATGACGAGATTAATATATATATATATATATATATATATATATATATATATATATATATATATATATATATATATATATATATATATATATATATATATATATATATATATATATACACATACATTTTTAGAAATATAAATTTTGTTTTCAAAATCTTTCATCTAACAATATAACATTTAGTTTTTCAAAACTATTTATTTTCAAAGTTTATTTTTATTTCATTTAGGAAAATAGTTTAGCGCATAACGTTTTTCCTTTTAAGGATTTAAATGGATACAAGTACTAATCGTTTTTAAATATCAATTACGTCACCAGGCAGGTGTTACTACCGTATACTTAATTTGAAAACATATATATTTAATGAACACGTTTTAAATACACGTTACCACCAATATTTCAACTTTCGTTTATTTATTCAAAGGCAGTTTAGATAGACAAGTCCTGTTATATGAAACAGTGTTTTCGTACAGTTGAAAACTACATCAATTGATTATTATGGAATTCCATCGACAAACATATGGAACCAAATACTATATTGTAAAGTATTTATACTTAATATGTCGTTAACGTTATCAAGTTATAATATATATACGCGTATTCATATATAATCTTTTACGTTCGTTTAATGGTTCGTGAATCATTGGAATTTGGTCGAGGTTAAATGAATGTATGACCATAGTTTAAAATCCTTGAGACAAACTTTGCTTATCGTGTCGGGAATATATAAAGATTAAAGTTTAAATTTGGTCAGAAATTTTGGGGTTGTCATAGTACCTACCGGTTAAAGAAATTTCGTCTCGAAATTTGATTGGGATGGTCATGGCTGACAATAAGTATGTTTTCATGACGCATATAAGCTGAAGATTAGGGTTTTATCATCATTGAGTAATATGGATAAAACCATTTGATTTTGTGAAGAGTATGAGTGAAGCTATTATCAAAAGAGTGAAATGAGTAGGTAAAGATTTGTCATATCTTTTGACGTAGATAGAATTAATTTTCAAGTTCAAGAGATTTAGATAAAATCTTCGTAATAAGATTTGATTCTCCGGTAACCAAGGGAATTAGGATCCGCTTTAAATGCGATCGTCCATTTTAATTGTTCTGTCGGAGATTTTTTTTTTTTATAAATTCACCTCCTTCATTTCCTTACAACTCACACCTTCTGTTGATGCATTTTATGCAAGTCCCTAGACATCTACCCACGTCCATTGCAGGTACAATAGTTTACAGGCCACCATGATTGCTCGTTATTATCCTATCCGTGTTGGTATGTGGTTACAGAAACTGCAGGAATAGGATTTGGATGTTTAACTATGTTAGACTTAGTCAGACGTACGAGTGAAGCCTCACTAGTACGGCTGACAAGCTCATACGCACGGTTGATACTGAGCTAAGTCACAATTACAACCTAAATGAGAAGACACGAGTGAGTGATCACCCGTACGGCTGATGAAGCCAACTCGTACGTGTGATGGATGAATCGTATGGGTGAGTCAATAGCAGGGGTATATAAAGTCTTATGTTCTTCATTTTAGGTTAAGCCTCTTATTTGTTACACACACTCAAATTTGGTGAGCTCCTCTGATTCTCTCTCAGTCCAAATCACCCAGGTGGTGAATAATAGTTCTAGGTGTTGATCTAATCACACTTGATTTAGTTGTGGTTTGACTAAATTAATCCAAAAAAGCTTAACCTATTCACTAGAGGGTTTGATTCACTTATTCCGCCATTGTGTGAGTTAAATCTGTTGATTTCTAAGTTCCTAGTCATGTTTCATCACCTTCTATTCTTTCCCCCTCAACTCATATTTTAAAGTATTCATCAATATGCTTCATCCAGTTCTGATTTTCGCTATACTTCTAACTTTCATATCGGTCATTCTTTTTTTTCATCTACCACCGGGAGAATCTATTTACTTCTACTATACTCTTGAGTTTATAGTGTTTCTAGTTCTCCCGTGTCTTTATATTGCTATATGCATCGATATATATGGTTTATAATTTCTGGTTTATCATTGGGCTTTATATCTTCCCTTATATTTCAAAGTCTCCACTTCTGTCTTCTATAATCATTGTCATTCACAGTTAATGCTCTCTTTTATTTGCTGCAATTTATACCCCAATTTCTATTTCGGAGTTTTTGTCTTTTCGTTTCTTCTTCTTGCGATTAATCACCACCTGTAATGGTCCAGAATTCACAGATATGAATTTCGGAATGAACATTGTTAATGCTCTAGGAAGGAAATTGTGATGGCACGATCTTGACTTGTCAAATTACTAGAATACCTTAGAAAAGGCCGAATCATCAATTTTCTTGATATTTTAGAGGTTAAATAGAATACAAGAGTCATATAACATGGCACATGATGATGTTATGATTTGTGAATCATCACGTTCCATTTAGAAACTCAGCACGACTTACTGTAATATAATCACGTTGATCAAGTGTCATTATATTATACTAATTCATGCTTCAGTTCCCAACACTACTTCAAAATATTCCTATTTTAAACTTGAAGGTTTTAGAATTTAGAAACTAAAATAGTTTCTTTTATGATGTAATACAGATAGCGCGAAGAGGTAAATGATTTCAAATAAGAAAAATTAAGAAAATATCTTCAGAAATATGGAGGATATTTATAATGAAAGATATGATGATATCTTAGGATTTCTAATATCAGAGGATGATGAAGAATATTGTCCGCAAGGGTTTAGAGTTAGGAGCAAGGTATTCGATAATGACTTCAGCAGATACTGAATCATTTGGATCCTTTGAAGGCAGGTTTAGCCTTTGTGATTTGTCCACAGCCTCCTTCATACTTTGCTCAATCCGTTTTCCAATTCCAACTCTTTTCTTTTTCTGAGCTCTGCCAACACACTACTCTTTATTATCAAACTTTTTACTGTTAAGGTCGTTTTATAGTTTTTGCTGCTTCATCAACAATTTCGTGAACTATTCTGCAGTTTAGGGTGTTTTTCAGAAACTTCACATTCAAGTATGTAAGTCCAGGAGATAGACGTTATATATACACATATAACTGTTGGCGTGGACATGCTGTGAGATTTCAAAATACTGATTGCTAATTCCTGATGATTCGTATGGCAATTCTCGTTACAAGATGCGAATGAGTAAATGATGGGATTTCGATAAATATAATGATTTTTCGGGAAGTCAAAGATAGGTGAAGTTGTTGGTAAGTTTATTGCTAATGTGGCGAGATATGAAAGGTTCCCCAGTAACAATGGCGAAAAGGCAACGTATATATCAATGTTATAATAAGGCTATTTTGACTGAAAAGTCGAAGTTGGCTTGCTGGAGCTGTGACAAAACTATCTATTTTGAAACTAAATTGAAAAGTCATTTTTGCTAGTAAATACCAAAGGATCTGACACGGATACGTGTCGTATTATGACTTTGGTTTCGAGAGCCTTTTAAGTATACAACTGTTGGTAACATGTGGTTGGATCATCATCTCGATTGTTCATTATTTGAAGTGTCTTCAGGAATTTCAAAGGATTTGAACGCAGATTGTAATCATTAAGATACAATTGAGGTTTAAGATGAAATCAAGTGACAAACTTGAAGAATTGTTTAGTTTCATTGTTATAATCAATATTTTAATTCATTTTAATTGTCCACTATTGGTAGTCCATAGTTGATAGTCTATAGTTAGCAGTTCAATATTTTAATACATAATATTCGAACTAATTAATACGTATCGTGACCCGTGTACAGGTCTCAGACTCGATCACAACTCAAAGTATATATATTATTGTAGAATTAACCTCAACCCTGTATAGCGAACTCGAACATTACAGCATATAGAGTGTCTATGGTTATTCCAAATAATATATATACATGCGTCGATATGATATGTCAAAACCATGTATACATGTCCCGATATTTAAGGTGCGTAAAATAAATAACAGAAATTAAATGACGATAAATAAAATTGCGAGAATATAAATTGTGTTAATTAAATTGCGGTAAATAAAATGTAACCAGTTAGCTAGGAACAGTTAGCGTGGATTCTTAACAAAATTCTTCTCATAGTTAAATTATTTGTTTCTAACAAATTTTATTTATCCAATGTTTTCTTCTTTATGCCACTTGTTGGATTCTTAGAAGTCAAAATCTAAATATGAAATTTTAATGAAAATGGTTATTTTGTGGTGAACAGATTCGTATGTCGGTGAATGTGATTAGGATAGTAAATGAATGTTGAATCAGATTCGAAGAATGTACAATGTAACTTATTAATGTGAAATCTAAATATTCCTCGGGTATTACCTACCCGTTAAAATATTTTCACCATTAACAGTTTGTATGAAAGAATTTGTAATTACAATCTTTATGAAAACATATATAAATATATATTTTCTTCGGATGTAATCATAGATTTAATGAGTTAATATGATATTAAACTCATATGATTTTCGATTTGAGCTAGAATAAGTAATCTCTAAGACTATTAGGAACTGCATATTCTTCGTAGAATATTAATGAAGTTATGGGTCAATACTTCATCGTTAACTATTAGGAATCACATATTCTTCACAGAATATTAATGAAGTTATGGATCAATACTTCATCGATTATTGTTGTTGGTACTCCTTGGTATCTATGGTGCACATGATGTTGATGTTCGTGGGACTGATTGTGAATTTGAGGTGTGAGATACGGATGTTGCTGTTGCTGGATGGTGGTGGTACTTTTGATGTTGCTGATGGTGGTACTGTTTATGCTGATGATGCTGCTGCTGGTGTTTGTAACCTTTGCACCACATTCTCCAAAGCCACTACCCGAGCGCGAAGCTCGTTGACTTCTTCTATTACACCGGGGTGATTGTCGGTTCGGACGAGCGGATAAATAAAATCTAGAATTTGGTGTAGTATATAATCATGACGAGATACTCTGGAAATGAGAGAGAAAATGGTGTTTCGGACGGGTTCGCCGGTAAGTGCTTCAGGTTCTTCGCCGAGAGGGCAATGTGGTGGATGGAAAGGATTGCCTTCTTCTTGTCTCCAATGATTAAGGAGGCAACGAACCCATCCCCAATTCATCCAGAATAGATGATGGCTGATTGGTTGGTCCATTCCGGTCACACTACTTTCGGAGCTTGAGTGGGATTCCATTTCGGAATCTGAGGGACTTGAACTAATGACAAATTCCATTTTGTACGATTGAATAAAGGATTTTTCGATATGAAATAATTTTCCTGCTATCGGATGGTATTCTAATTACATAGAATATCCATATATATAGAGTAAAAGATTTCGTAGATTACGGAGGAATTTGCGGAATGTGTCAGGCAAAGTTTACAGTAATAGATACGATAAGATATGATTTAGCAGATACACTAAGATATGAATTTTGTCTGTACACTATTCATGCAATCAATGCAGCAAGATGTGTCTAGACTTAAGAATGATAAGCAGGTAATTTTCTACGGATGATAAGTAGATGATTTCTGACACAAAATGATAAGCAAAACTCTTGACATGCAGACACGGTCGAAGTCCAGACTCACTAATGCATCCTAACGACTTATCAGTTAGACACACTAATGCATACCTGGTTCGCTAATACCACCGCTCTGATACCAACTGAAAGGACCCGTTCATATACATTATAAATGATTCCCAATAGTTGATTACATCGCGAGGTATTTGACCTCTATATGATACATTTTACAAACATTGCATTCGTTTTGAAAAGACAAACATTGCATACCATTTCATAATATCCACTATCCAACTATAAATTGACTTAATAATAATATTTGATAAACTTAGTGACTCGAATGCAACGTTCTTCGAAATATGCCATGAAAGACTCCAAGTAATATCTTTAAAATGAGCAAATGCACAGCGGAAGATTTCTTTTATACCTGAGAATAAACATGCTTTAAAGTGTCAACCAAAAGGTTGGTGAGTTCATTAGTTTAACATAAATAATCATTTCTATCATTTTAATGGACCACAAGATTTTCATTTTCAGTTCTCATAAATATACGTCCCATGCATAGAGACAAAAAATCATTCATATGGATTGAACACCTGATAACCGACATTAACAAGATGCATATAAGAATATCCCCTATCATTCTGGGAAATCCTTCGGACATGATAATAAACGGATTCGAAGAACTAAAGTATCCGGTACTTTGGATGGGGTTCGTCGGGCCCATAGATCTATCTTTAGGATTCGCATCAATTAGTAGATCGGTTTACTAATTCTTATGTTACCAAGCAAAAAGGGGCATATTCGGCTTCGATCATTCAACCATATAATGTAGTTTCGATTACTTGTGTCTATTTCGTAAAACATTTATAAAAATTGCGCATGTATTCTCAGCCCAAAAATATAAAGGGTAAAAAGGCAAATGAAACTCACCTATTGTATTTCGTAGTAAAAATACATATAACGTCATTGAACAAGTGCAAGGTTGGCCTCGAATTCACGAACCTATATTAATTATATATATTTATATGTTGGTCAATATTTGTCTAACAATTTAGGTTAGGTCATAGTGTACCACAATCCTAATGCTCGAGACTAATATGCAAAAGTCAACAAAAGTCAATTTGACTCAAAAATGATTTCCAAATTTATACATGATTATTATATAATTTAAATATCGTCATTTTATATTTTTAAATATTTTTAAAAGATTTATTAGAGTAAATATTATAACTCATTTATTAATGAAAAAAATACTTTTATATATCTTAAGTAATAAAATTTATAAAGTTAATAAAAATATTATGATAGTTTTCATTAAGGTAATTATATATTTGTATTACTTTTTTATTTGATAAAATAACATTGGTAATAATAATAAGTAAAAGTTGTATTATTTTATAATAATAATTATTATAAAAATATTAATTTTTATATTTACTAAAATGAAATTATGTTAAAACAATAATAATATTGTTGATTAACAATGATATTCCTCTTAAAAATAATAATTTTTGTAAAAAAAAAATGATATTTTTTTAATATTAATAATACTTTTAATAATAATAGTGATGAAAAACGATAGTTTTATCTAAATCAATATCTTATAACATTTTTAATTTCATCATGATACCCATACTCATTATTTCCTAATCGATTCTTTTAATAGTCTTTAAATCATCTTTTATATCGCTTTCATATTAATGATAATAATAGTAATCATAATAATTAAGTATTAATAATATTAGTGTTAATTATAATATTACTAATAATAATAAATATTATGATAATGATTATACTACTAACTATTTTAATGATAATAATAATAATACTAATTATAATTTTAATGATAATAACGATAGTAATAATAATAAAATAACAACTTTTAATGATAATACTTTTTATTGAAAATAATAATAATGATAATAATAATAATAATATTAATAATAATAATAATTATAACAAATTGATAAAAAAAAAACTAGAACGACGATAATAACGACGATAATAATAATCATTTTTAAATATAATACAAAAGTTCAATTGACTATAACTTCTAATCCGTTCATCAAAACCATTCGGTATCTAAAGAAAAGTTCTTAGTTTTTCGCTAGCTTTCCAAGGACATGCATATCTTATACCTTATCTCAATCGCAGGTGTAACTAATTCAAGATTCAACATATCCTATCTAATGGCAATATCAAAAGTACGAGCATGCATAATCCTATATTCTCGAGCACTAGTCAGGGATACACTATTAGTATGTAAAAATTAATTTACGAGTACTCACATATCAATATTGAGATTCAATATTGCAGGAAAGGTATGTAGACGCAACGGAGACGATAACTACCAAATTTACCTCACGAGCATACCCATGAACCATACCCATCACCTCCATAGTCATAACCCATAATTTCTTTAGCCATATCCTACTCATAAAACCCATATCGCAATAGCTCGCGCGTACCCCTTGTCGTAGTATTTTATGTATAATACTAATACTAATAATAATACTACTAATATTAATATCATAATAATCTTTAGTAATATAATTAATAAATAAAATAAATAAATAAATAATACAGAGAGAGATAGATGGATAATGAAAATGAGAATGAAACCAGATCGAGCGAGCTTTTAAAGGATTTAGGCTGCACCTAACCCCCCATGCGATCGCATGGGGGCTCCTTGTTTTTATCATGCGGTCGCATGATCAATTTTTGCCAGCCCATATGTTCGATTAAAAAAAAAAGGCTGCCGACACTTTTCTTTCTTTTTACATATACTACGTAATATTAGGTTTATTTATATATTAATTAATATATAATATATTTAATCTTTAGAATTAATTAAATATTATATTATATTTACGCTCATGGTAAAAATATAATTTTTACAAAAATGACACGGACGTGGTCTCACGACTCATGTACCACTTTCGGTTTTTCGAGCGCACTTTCGTACGTTTAGAGAACTAGCCTTTTACGTTACGCGACGTGTACCTTTAGTAATAGTTTGATTTATTCATCAATAAATTACTTTGTAAAAATGTATCTTATAAAATTTGAGCGTCGTGGTCATTTGCTTCTATAAATCAGTGACTCGCTGTTTACCAAAATATTTTATTTTAAATTAAGACGTTTTATGACGAGATTAATATATATAGATATATATATATATACATTTTTAGAAATATAAATTTTGTTTCCAAAATCTTTCATCTAACAATATAACATTTAGTTTTTCAAAACTATTTATTTTCAAAGTTTATTTTTATTTCATTTAGGAAAATAGTTTAGCGCGTAACGTTTTTCCTTTTAAGGATTTAAATGGATACAAGTACTAATCGTTTTTAAATATCAATTGCGTCACCAGGCGGGTGTTACTACCGTATACTTAATTTGAAAACATATATATTTAATGAACACGTTTTAAATACACGTTACAACCAATATTTCAACTTTCGTTTATTTATTCAAAGGCAGTTTAGATAGACAAGTCCTGTTATATGAAACAGTGTTTTCGTACAATTGAAAACTACATCAATTGATTATTATGGAATTCCATCGACAAACATATGGAACCAAATACTATATTCTAATGTATTTATACTTAATATGTCGTTAACGTTATCAAGTTATAATATATATACGCGTATTCATATATAATCTTTTACGTTCGTTTAATGGTTCGTGAATCATTGAAATTTGGTCGAGGTTAAATGAATGTATGACCATGATTTAAAATCCTTGAGACAAACTTTGCTTATCGTGTCGGGAATATATAAAGATTAAAGTTTAAATTTGGTCAGAAATTTCCGGGTTGTCACAGTTGGGTTCGTGAGACTTTTTCGAGTTGAACGGTGGTCTTGATAAAATTTAACTCGCACCAAGCGAGAAGATAGGACCCGCTATAAATTCGCGGGAATTAGTTTATTTTATTTTAATAAGATTATATGTTTACACTTTCTACCCCTGAAAAAGTGTAAACTTGAGGGGCTGTTGTGTAAATTGAGCCGAATTTAAGGGACCGATTGTAGTGTGAACGCAAACTCAAAATTACAATCTAAATCAATTGAAACTACACATTTAGCCATGGCTTTTAGTATGTAAGGTATTGTTGGTCTTGGTCGTGCTTTTGAAGATTACAGTCTGCTGGGTTGCAGACCAAGCTCCTACGTCATGCGGGTATTGTTGGTCTTGGTCGTGCTTTTGAAGATGCATTGGGTCTGTTTAATAAAACGGTTGGGTTTGATATTTTAAGTAATCCGAGTGAGGTCGCTGCCCCAATACTCATGAAGAAATTGGCAGATGTTTATTTCACAAAGGTTACCGCTTCTGCAGAATCCTCTTTTTCGTTATCTCCCCGACAATCGGCCTTATGGAAATCACAGCAGGGTGATCACACCTCTGATTGGCTAAGGGCAGTGCCTATTTTGGGGTTGGGTCAGACAATGAACGCAAAGACTTACCGATGTGTGTTGTGCTACCGGTTGGGTGTTCCATTGTTCTCTATCTCGACGGCATGCTCTGCCTGTTCAAGGGTTTTTACTGGGGATATTTTTGGGGATCGCGCGGTGTCTTGTGCTGATGTGGTGGGTATTAAGCATCGACATAATGTTGTTCGGGATTCACTTGTTGATGTTTGTTATCGATCTGGGATTTCAGCGAGGAAGGAGGTTGACATTGGGTTGTCTGGAGAGAACGACAGAGCCCTCAGACCTGCAGATGTGTTACTTTATTCCTGGGATTGTGGTCGCGATGTTTGTGTTGACTTGACAGGGTCTTCTCCTTTGACACAGTCTGGGCTTTCTGACTTTGTCTCTGGACGTGCTGTGGTTGATGCGGCTCGTCGGAAGCGGGTCAAGTACGGATCTAGCTGTCAGGCGATTGGTTATGGTTTCATTCCTTTCTCATTTTCTTCCCTTGGGAAATTAGAAATGGAGGCTGTTTCTTTGCTAAAGCGGGTTCAGAAGAGTTCGATGGCTCAAGATATTGGTGCCGGTGCTGCTGCTCATATTTTTACTAGGATAGGTTTTGCTATTGCTAGAGGTGTGGGGGCCCCGATTGTCTCTAGGCTTCCCACTAATTTTTTGTAAGTTTTAAAACTTTTAAGTTTATTATAATAATAATAATAATAATAATGATAATAATAATAATAATAATAATAATAATAACAATAATAATAATAATAATAATAATAAGTGACTTTTATAGTAACTATACACTCCATAAGTTCTCCGTTTTTTTATAAGCTACTAGTGAAGAAATTTAGTTTTTAAAAACTTATAATTTTCATAAACACTCTTTTTATACCATACCAAACAAAGTTTATGATTTAGAGTTTATTGAAATCAGAAGCTAAAACTTTCATAAGTTCACGTTGAAAACCACACCCATTAACATAGTGAGTTTTTTTAGATCAACCTAATGCGTCATCTATGTTTCTACATCACAATATAATTAAGTCATCACTTGACTATAACTTTAAGCTTTGCCGTTAGACCATTTGTAGTGCAGTGTGAAGGCATCTAAAATCACACTTTCACGCCACAATGCGGCGTGATGGGATAAAATTTTGGTTGCATGATCATAGAGCATCACGAAAGGAGGAAGTTGGCGTGACTTGATTTAAACCAATCAGAATTTAAATAAATGCTTTTACAATTTAATTAATTAAATAAAATTAATAAAATAATCTATCACACAACTATCACGTCATGTCATTACAAACTTCATCAAGCCATCACACCATCACACTGTCACATCAGAACTATACTCCACAAAAACACCTCATCACACTTCGTCACGCCATCACACGATCACACTGTCACATCAGCACTATAATCCACAAAAAATACCACATCACACCTTATCACGCCATCACTATACAAATGGTCTTAGCCAGAGGCGGAGACAAGAGAGGACTAAGGGTGCTCAGCCTCCCCCAAGGACCAAATAAAACCCAAATCTCAATTATATTTTATACTCAAATAATTATAAGTCTTCCTTAATAACCAAGTCTTAATTGTATTATTATGTCTAAATAATTGTAAATTAATTGTTTCAACTGTCAAGACCCATATAATTTACAGTCAAACCATTATCACTTTAAAAATTAGTTTATTTGACATTTTTATTAATAAAAATTTTTAAATATAATATATGTTCATTGAGTATGCCATCCTCATTTTAAAATGGCTTCTATGCTGAAAAGTTAAAATTAATGTACGTAATAGATGATGTCATAAGTTTTAAATGTACATGAAAACGTGCTAATCATACGATTAGGAAAGCAAATCACCAACTTACGTTTTCTTAATGATGACGTGTCAATACGACTATGGTGTAAGTGTGTAACCCACGTCATTATCACATCATTTTTTGCCCTTTTCATCACTCCCACGTCTTACTTTATTATCCCAAATTAAAATTAATTATTACTCCGTACGAAGTATCTACTTCGGTAAGTTGATAAGAAAAATAAAGACTTAATTGGAATTAATGTCCTGAGGGTATTATTCGGTCACCGACATAACATGTTTACTTTTGACTTAATTTTTTAACCCATCTTACTAGAGAGCATTCTGATTAATGTAAAAAAAGGTTGTTGTCCCCATATAGCCATTTGATTCCACCTTTACCCTCAATACTTTCATCTTCACAGCTTCTAAACAAAACCCTCAACTAAGTTAAAAATAGCAACAATCAAAATAAATCATCTTCAAACGATCATCTGTAAGATCTGTAAAATCGAAACATGATACCTTGGACGGTAACAGTTTCAACCCAACGGATCCCTTCACTTGCTCCTCCGATCGCCGTCACGTGGTTGAAGTTATTATGTATAATGATGATGACGATTAAACATTAACTAAGAATTGCAAGTTTTGGTAGCTGTTAACAACGATGGTTAATTTGATTTTAAGGTAGGTCGTGAATTTAGGGCAATCTTTTTTATGTATACTTATGAAGAAATGAGGGAAAACCGAGCAATTGGGTAGAATTAGGGAAAACAGAGCAATTAGGTAGAATTGGAAGTTGTTATGACGGAAATATTAAAGCTAAATATGAATATATGAATTTCATATATAAATAAGAATATGAATGGGGTTGGGAGAAGAACTGGAAGCATCTGGATGTTGGAAATTCATTACTTCGTATATACACAATCACTCCTTTTTAATAAGTTATCATTATCATTTTATATAACTATAATTATAATATTTTATATTATATTTATTTATAATATAAAATTAATAATAATATCACTTATCACTTATAATAGTTATAAAAATTATAGTTACAACAAATATTTAATTCAGGGTTAAAATAGACCATTTTATCATTCAGTCCGTTTATTCAGCATAAAAAGTAAACAACACTAATTATTCGATTATCATATCCATACTGCCATCTATATCCATACTGCCATCAATATCCATACAGAACTTAATGAAGAAAAAAGTAAACAGCCTCTTAATTACACCAACCATTCTTAAAGTTTGATATTAATTTCACTGTGAGTTTTAAAGTTATTTTTTTTTCATGTTAACCCTTAACATTTTGATTTGATTTCAAATTCATACCTAGAACTAACTGGTCTAGGTGACTTAACAGAGATGACTTAACGCCAGTTAATTGTAGGAACGAATATAACACCAAATCAAAACATTAAGGGCTATCATTAAAAAAATAACTTTAGGACCCATGATGAATTTAATGGTAAACTTTAGAGAAGATTAACGTAATTAAGTTTTTTTAATAGAAAATAAACGAAAGCAAAAACTATCATTCTTCTTTTTTAGTGGAAAAGAAAAAAAAGGAATGAAATAGATGAAAAAATGGTTATAAATTGAAGGAAGAATGATAGCTTTAATTGCTTTCATTTATTTTCTATTAAAAAAAACTTAACACAAGGTTTCGCAAGGTTATCGATCCGGCTAGGGATGAGCAAATTAAGCGAAATACCGAAACCGAACCGGGCTCGGTACTCGAAATACTGTACCGAAGGGGTTTCGGTATCGGTTTCGGTTCTTGGTTTTGAGAAAATTCGGTTTCGGTAAATTCAGTATTGGTACCGGTTCAGTACGGGGAAACCGAACGGAACCGAAATATGAAACGAGTATAGCTACCCGAAAATCATTGTCTAACACTTCGTAATGGAAGAATATAGCAGTTGTTGATTGTTCCACTCTACTCCGTATGTTTTATGCTAATTTACGTGTAATAAACAACAATTATAGTTCTTAACGTCGCTTATCATCATACAATATAACTAGAATAATGTACTTTACAAATTATTTAGTGAGGAGTGGATATTTCAAGTTGATGATGTTCTCATATATATGTTCTGGTGGTACTCAAATTTTTTCTACATGATTAAATTTAGTTTTTCCATATTTTTGTTACATTTCTTTGTTGTTCTACATCTTACACAATGTAACTATTACATGGATCGATCATCAGTTTAATGTGGCGGTTCTATTTATTTATATATCGTTCCTTTTTCGCTGAAAAAAGAAACTTAATTACGTCAGTCTTCTCTAAAGTTTACCATTAATTTCAACATGAGGCATAAAGTAATTTTTTACATGATAACCCTTAATATTTTGATTTGGTGTCATATTCATCCCTAGAACTAACTGTGTTAAGTAATCTCTGTTAAGTCACCTAGGCCAGTTAATTCTAGGGATGATTTTGAAACCAAATCAAAACATTAAGGTTAGCATAAAAAAATAACTTTAAGGTCCAGAGTGAAATTAATAATAAACTTTAAGGATGATTGGTGTAATTAAGTCAAAAATAGATATAAAATTCTTTTATACACGTATTTCTTTTATGCATGAACACATAAAATAGATAAAAATTAAAAGATAAATCTATAAAATAAATAAATGTACAATGCATGATAACATTTCTCAAATTGTGTATTTTATCTAAGAATAATTAATATGAAACGACGGGAGTATTTTCCTTAAATTATCTTAAGTTATTTATCATTAGCTAATATACTAAATGGAATTTACTGTCCATGATGGCAATATAGAAAATACTTCAAATTTTAGGGGTATTTTGGTATACTTTATTTTTTCTTAAAAAAAACCTTTTTTATTTATATTTTTATTACCTACTTTTTACCATTCTTTTTTTACTTATTTACTTTTTAAACATATAGTAGCCTGACCGTTAATCGTTTTTTACCGTTCAATCAACCGAACATTAACCCACCCGTTAACCTTTTATAACCGACTAAAACTACCCCGCAGCGAGCGCGGACTTTGTATTCTCGTATATACTTAAAGCCATGAGGTGGGTTACTATTCACCATGGCATTTTGTAATTACCTCCTCGTGGTAATTTGGTAAGTTTTAGGTTTTTTTTATCATTATTTTAACTACTTTTTCCCACTTATTTTTTCACCTTCCCATTTTTTATTCATTTATTTTTTAAACGTCCAACTAATCAACCGTTAGCCACTTTTTAAGTATTCAAATAACCAACTGTCAAACTGCTTTTCTTAATCGTTCGATTTTCACTTCCTTTTTTCACATTCCTTTATTTCTAAACGTTCAATTAACCAACAGTTTTCTTTTAACGTTCAATTGACCAACCATTAATCGATCAAAAATACCCCGCAACGAAACGCGAATTTTTTATTACCTACATTCAATGAAGAGGATCATTTTTTTTTTTTTCAATTATAAATGTGATATATATTAACTAATTTAAGAGGTATGACCGTTATAATTCTAAGTATATATGGTATTATTTGATGACAATTTTTACATTTAAATCAAATAATTAGATATACTAAAACCAACAACCTAGAATACGGCACGACACTAACATCAGAACCTAAACCAACCACAATACTAGCATATATGAAACAAGTGAACCTAATAAACGAACAAACATGAAAACCGACGACAAAGAGATAAAATGTCGTTCACACTAAAATTTCTAAATTACATAAGTATAAATGTGTTAAATATTATATAAAAGCTCTATATAATAGAGATAAATAATAAATAATATTGTATGTATCTTAAATATTTGTTTCGTATCTATTTATTCTAAATTTCATTCACGAACTAAATCATTTGGTAATCACTAACTCAGCAAATAATCTTGAACTCATTTTAAATACTTCTGCGCATCCTTGAACACTGCTTAATTCATGGATCACACATCTCACAAAAACACAAGATACAAAAAAAATCAAGTATGGAACTGCTATCTCATTTGATTACCAATATATCACACTACTACCATCTCATTTGAGATTGCAAAAAATCAATTCAAATCTAGTAGTCTGAATCCATAATGTTGGATTCGTACACGAGTACTATGTGTTTAGAATCATGGGGTAGCCCAAACTTTGCTCGTGCTTTAGTGGAAATATCATTTTATAAGGATTTTAAAGAAAGACTTACGAATGGCTATCCCTAGTGTTGATGGGAAAAGCAAATCTATTTGTAACTAGAAGGTTGAGTATGAGCGGAAACCTCCACGTTGCGCAGCATGTTCTATTTTTTGCCATAAAGACTCTAATTGTCCAAAAGATGTGGTTAATAACGAAGTGCCTAAAATCATAGATGCTGATGATTTCGAGAGTGTGGTTAATAATGAGGTGCCCTCTCTATAATCAGGTAAGGACTCCCTTGATCACTTATTCTTTAAATGTAGTTTTTCTGCTCGTGTTTGGTTGTTGGTGACGAAACATGTTGATTTCCCTATTATCGCTAATGGATGGATAGATTTCTATTTATTACTGATCCCATTTGCGTCAAGGAAGTTAGAAAGAATCACGGTCACAAAGTTGATCTTTGGTGCTTCTGTCTATTTTATTTGGCAAGAAAAGAACCGTAAGTTTTTTAAGAAAGGTAGTCGGTCTGTCGAGCAGGATTATGAGGTTATTTTCTCAACGGTTAGTATGAAGTTAACGTCTTTAAAATGGAAGCGGTCTCCTAGCCACCTTGGACTAAATTCAGACTGAAAAATTTCTTAACTCTAAGTGTGGTGTATAGTTGCTTTAGCTTGTATAGTTGAAGCTTGGTTTTTTGAGAGGCCATAGGACATGTCCTATAGCCGTTTGTGGCTCATTGTAATATGTTTATATTAATATATTAACCGTGTGAAACTCTTTACTCAAAAAAATCTAGTAGTCTGGATGCGTTGGATGGTAAAAATATTTTATGGACCAAATTAATACAAAGCGAGCATAGGCTTCAAGTAAATAAAAAATAACAATAAATTAAAAAAAAAATTAGTGATGAATCATTAGGTAATTATTTATTTCTATACTACAATGAAATACAAAAATTAAGTGTAACACTAATTTTGAATCTTACGTGTGTCCATTGAATGAAGAAATAGCTACAACTTTCGGAAGAAAAGGATGAGAGTGTTGGGAAATTACGATCTCACTAATTCCCACCATCCAGCCCAACAATAATAGTAAAGAAATAAGAACAATACACAACACAAGATTTAACGTGAAAACTCCAAAACAGGAGAAAAACCACCGGCCCCCAAAGAGAGAAATACACTACATCACAAATTGTTACAGTGATATAGACGATTCTCTTAAGCCAACTACACTCTCCAAAATATTTAACTAATACAACTCTCAAACAAGGGTATGAAAGAAAGAAATAATCAAATACTTAAAGTGTATTGATTGGTGCAAATTGGAATGAAGACTTAGCTCTCTTTTTATAACCAAGTCACTTACCTCCAACTTTCTCCTCCCACCTATGTGGGATAACATCCTTCACAAAGTAACCATATCAATTTTTTCTATCAAAAAATAAAACCAACAAATCTCCACCTTTTTGATAGAAAAAGATAACCATACTTCAACATTATAAGAATAACCGATATAGATGCTTCCTCGACGACAACTTCAAGATCCTCATCTTCATGCCGATGACATTATTTCCCAAGAGACAAAACTTGCATCTTTACCGAACATTGTCTAGACCCGCAATCATTGTCATCACAGACAATCATAACTCTTAACAAGAATTATCATACTCCACCATTAAGAGTATAACACTTAGAATATCACATTCCAAGCATTTCACCTCGGCACATGTTGTTGAACAACCAGCTGAAAATTTATGGTGCAACTTCCCTGTTTGGCTTTCCCGAAAGTCCCATCATGTGACGATCGCTCCAAATCCATATTGACGAACACGTCATTCATCGATTTCATTGCGAGGTATTTGACCTCTATATGATACGTTTTGTAAACATTTCATTCTTTTGAAAAGGCACACCATAAATGAATATTTAAATCAAAGGTTTTCGACATCTGATGATTTCTACATATAGACAATCACCGTAAATAATAGTTTACAATAGTACTTCCGTTGACAATGCAGTCAAAATAAGATACATGGTGATGATTTAGTGAATGCAACGTTTCCTTGATAAATATCCCA
This sequence comes from Rutidosis leptorrhynchoides, assembly GCF_046630445.1. Taxonomy (NCBI): domain Eukaryota; kingdom Viridiplantae; phylum Streptophyta; class Magnoliopsida; order Asterales; family Asteraceae; genus Rutidosis; species Rutidosis leptorrhynchoides. The sequence continues at coordinate 676,067,562 of NC_092334.1, read as the reverse complement.
TGTAAGACTCCATGCACATAGCTTGTCTAACATATAAGCAAACAGCGGAAGACTTCTGGGGAACCTGAGAATAAACATGCTAACAAGTGTCAACACAAAGGTTGGTGAGTTCATAGTTTTAATGTTTTGCATAATCTGTACATAAAGGTGTATCACAAGATTTCAGTTGTTTCATCCAGAAACGTTTATCAAAATATTCTACGAAGTTGAGCACCCTGGTAACTAAACTTTAACGTTATAATAAGTACCCCTGTTTTAACATACATGCAACCAACATGTACAATACACGTAATCCAACGTGTACTAAACTCAAATAGTATACGTCTGTTTTATAGTTCAGGCTAGGGTTTCTATACCTGAAACAGACGGGGATGTCAAGCCCTATGGATCCATATATAACTACTCGCGCCCACCAGTTCTTTTAACCGGCAGTTACTAGTTACCAAAGCTAAGGGATTTTCGGTTCAAACTCAGTATAGAATTTAGTATGTACTTGTGTCCATTGTTTAAAATAAAGTGCATGTATTCTCAGCCCAAAAATATATATTGCAAAAGCATTTAAAAAGGGAGCAAATGAAACTCACCTTAGCAGTACATAAAGTCGTTCACCGAAATATTACCGAAACTTGGAATACCAAATAACCGTAGATCTCAACCTAGAGAACATATGTTGGTCAATAATTGTCTATCAAGCTAGGTCAGGTCATAGTGTATCACAATCCTAATGCTCGAGATCGACATACAAAAGTTATCCAAATTCGTTTCAAAAAGTCAATTTTGACAATAGTTCAACAAAACGAGACGTGCCTTATATAAGGTTCATTTACTCAGCTGGTAATATACAAAAATCCAATTTATCAATCTTACAAACAAGTTGTTTAAATCTTAATTGCAGATTCAAAAGTAATTTCAATTAATGTCAATCATAATTCGGTTGATCATATCTTTTAATCCGTTCATCGAAACTATTCGATATCTAATGAAAAGTTATTGGTTTTTCGCCAGCTTTCCAAAAACATGCATATCATATACCTTTTATCAGTAATATATGTATTTAATTCGTGATTCATCATAAACTGTTTAACGACGAAATTTAGCATACAAGCATGCCTAAACACATATACATTCGAGCACTAGACATGGATACACAATTAATATATAAAAGATAAGATATGAATGCTCACGTATCAATATTGTGATTCAATGTTGCAGGAAAGTACGTAGACGTAACAGAGGTGATAAACACTAGGTTTAATTTGCAAACAATACCCATGAATATTATCCATAACCTCCATAGCTATAACCCATAATTTCCTTAGCTTTATTCCGCTCGAAAACCCATTTCAAAAGTGACCCGCTCATGGCTTCGTCGTAATATTTTATGTATATTCTAATAATAATAATAATAAGATTAATAATAATAATATTAATCCTAATAATATTAATAATAATAATAATAATAATCTTTATTAATAATAATATAAATAATAAAATAATTAATAATAATTACGGAGTAATATAGTAATACAGATAGATAGATGAATGATATGTAACTGAGCAAGAATTCGAGCTTTTATAGATGTGGCCTGGACAGGGCTGCCATGCGATCGCATGGCCTCCAAGACCATTTCCCATGCGATCGCATGGGATGGATTTCCAGCTCACAATGATTTTTGTCCCGTTGTTTGTCGACATATTATTTAATTTATATTTATAATATATAATTTATATAATTATAAGTTATATTAAATTCAAGTGCATAGTTGACTTGTAATTTTTGTTCCGATAAGTCGTACGTCATCACGCGACTTATGTCCCGGTTCCATTTTTTCGAATGTCCCTTCGTACGCTGAGAAAACTTGTATTTTTCGTTTCGTAACTCGTACCTTTGTCAAAATATAGTCTTAAATTATCAATAAACTATATCACTAGAATTGTAACTTATACACTTGAGTGTTTTGGTCATTTACTTCGATAAATCATCGTCTCGTAGTATATACATATACATTTTCATTTTGAAATAGCGTTTTACTGTAGCAAAGTTACTGTAACAAAGTTTTTTTTACTGTAGCAAATAGTGATTTTCAAAAACACTGTAGCTTTTCGGGTACTGTAGCAATTCGAAAATACTGTAGCAAATTAGTGTTTTACTGGTTCATCTTAAACATTTTAGTTAACTTATCTAAATATCAATCGAATCAATAATCGAATGTTACTATCGTTTACTAAATAACTTGAAATCATGTATATATATATATATATATATATATATATATATATATATATATATATATATATATATATATATATATATATATATATATATATATATATGCACATTAAGTTATATATATATATATATATATATATATATTGTTCGTGAATCTTCGAGAACAGTCAAAGAATAATTGATTACATGAATATAGTTCCAAAACTTTGAGACTCAACATTACAGACTTTGCTTATCGTGTCGAAAACATTAAATCATTTAAAGATAAAGTTTAAATTTGGTCAGAAATTTTCGGGTCATCACAGTACCTACCCGTTAAAGAAATTTTGTCCCGAAATTTGAGTGAGGTCGTCATGGCTAACACTAAAAATGTTTTCATGACGAATATGAGTTGATAAATATAATTTTATCACTGTTGAATAATATGGACAAAACAATCCGATTACTCGAAGCGTATTAGTGAAGTTATCGTAATAAAGTGAAATGAGGGAATAGAGATTCATCTTAACTTTTGACGTATTAACGATTGATTTCTGGAATTTAAGGAATAGAAAATCTTCATAATCTATATAAGATTTGATTCTTCGGAATTTGCGGAATTTAGGATTTTCTTTGATTAAATGCGTAATCTGCCTCAATTGCTATGTCTGATATTTCGCTATAAATTGACCTCTTCCATTTCATTTATTTTCACCACTCCTATAATCTTCTTTCTTATTTCATACATCCCAATAGATTGTGAAAATGCTTAATCCAGTTCTGATTCTTGATATTTTCCTGGCTATCGTATCCTTCATTCTTCTTTTTCATCTGCCACCAGAGGAAGTTATTTTATTCTACTATTACCTTGGGGTTATAGTGTTTTTCATTCTCCCGTATCTTTATATTGCTATACGCATTGATATACACGGTTTGTAATTTCAGGGTTGTTATCGGGCTTTATATTCTCCATTATATTTCGGAGCTTCATGCTTTCGTTTTCTCTTTCCGACCTTAAGTCAAGCGGATAATGGTCCAGAATTCGTAGGTATGAAGTTTCAGATGAACATAACTATTGTTCTAAGAAAGAAATGGTAATAGCACCATTTGACTTGTCAAATTACCAGAATACCTCGAAAAAGACCGAATCATTAAGAAAATATTTTCTTGATATTTTTAGAGATTATATAGAATGAAAGAATTATGTAACATGGCTCATGATCAGGGTATGATCTGTGAACCTTTATCACGTTCCATTAGAAACTTAGCATGACTTACTGTAATATAATCACGTTGATCAGGTGTCATTATATTATACTAACTCATGCTTCAGTTCCCAAACACTACTTCAAAAACATTCGTATTTTAAATTCGAATTTTTTCAGAATCTAGAAACTAAAACAGTTTCTTTTATGATATAACACAGATAGCGTGAAGAGATAAATAATCTCGGACAATGATAGTTATGAAGATATCTTCAAAAATATCGAAGATATTTATAATGAAAGATATGATAATATCTTAGAATTTCTAATATCAACGGATGGTGAAGAAGATTTGTCTGTGAAGGTTTAGAGTCAGGAGTAAGGTATTCGTTAATATCTTCAGTAGATACTGAATCATTTGGATTCTTTGAAGGCAGGTTTAGTCTTTGTGATTTGTCCACAGCCTCCTTCATGGTTTTCTCAATCCGTTTTTCAGTTCCAAACCTTCTCTTTTTCTGAGTTTTGCCAACACACTATTCTTTATCATCAAACTTTTGCCTGTTAAGATCGTTTACAGTTTTTGCTGCTTCATCAGCATTCAAAGTTATCATAACCGAATCGTCGGTTATCAATCCGAGGTGTTTTCAAAAGTTTGAAGGGTTTGCATGAAGCTTGAAATTGTCAAGATACATATGATGTTCTAGAATTTTTGAATGATACAAATATTTTTTCAGGGTTTATGAATAGAAGTGATGTTCTAGCACAGTTTTGAAGTCAAAGTATAGCTTTGATGTGACGACCCGAAAAATTTCGACTGATTTTAAATCAAACTCTCGATACGATTTAGTATTTTTGACACGATAAGCAAAGTCTGTTAAGTTAAGTCTCAAAATTTTTTTTAACTGTTTCATATATTCATTGGACTTCGACCATTTTTGACGATTCACGAACAATTAATTGTAAATTAATATGTGTGTATATGTACATATATATATATATATATATATATATATATATATATATATATATATATATATATATATATATATATATATAAATAATTGAAAATATAATTTGAAATATTATATGTTGTTGTTATTGAAATTAATTATGTAAAATAAAATAAAAATATGATATTATGATAATTATTATTAAAAATACATCTATATAAATAAAGTATATTAAAAATATATTTTGTGGTTTCGAATTTATTTTGTAATCGTCAGTAGCACTCAATTGTCATTCGATCGATATTAAACAAGTTAAAAACAAACTTATGTAATTTTAAAATAAATGATGATCCTGGGAAGTGGTAAGTACTCACCTTATTAGTATCTCACATTTGTTTGTATACAACTAAAAATAATCTATAGATTCAAGGCCCTTGGTAATCTAACTTTAATTTTAATTACATTGTAAAATAACTTTTATATAAATAATGTACTTACATGATATCTAATTATAATGCCTATCTCTAGTGTCATTTCTTTCTTTTAATTGATTATTATTCCCAAGTGTAGCATGTGCAAAAGTAATTGAGAGATATAACATGTACATGTGCCATTATTGTTTGATGTAATCGTGTCTTTCACTGTTAATTAAGGATCAGGTCATCACCTGTGGTCCACCAGCTATTTTAGTAGTGCATCTACCCGTGATGAGCTCTAAATCTCAATTCTCAATCTTAAATTATTAAGAAACAAGTAACATACACATGTATATTAAAATAATAAAAGTGGCAGCTGTAATCTTTTTATATCCTTGTCATTTATGCACAAGTAGGAGATATATTTTATCATTGTTCTTCTTTTGACAAACATCACACATATAATATCTTGACTAACATACATGCATGTATCTAAGATCAACTCACACGGATTGTTAACTTTAAATTATTTAATATATTACTATTATTGTTTTCTTGTAATGAAATTATTCCTACCCGACACATATCATCATGTTACTATTTTTTTAATATTCATTCATGCAACTTGAGAGTAACATATACCAATAAATGTAATCTCTTCTGTTTCGATTTCCTTTCTCACTCCACAATACAACTATAACAATATCATGTTCGAACCAAATCATCAACCATTTACTAATGCTATTTTCGGGGGAAATCAAGAACTAAAACACACACCATATAAACATGATTACGATCAAGAACACCTTACATTTCTGTTACAAACCTGTTTGAACTTTTGATGCTAGGATTCTGTTCCTGTTAGAGTATTACAACCCAAAACAAACCAACATTTACCACCGTAAGCTACAACAAATCCCACCATCTTCCTCTTCCTCGACAACCATTAAACCATCCACGATCACTAACGAAGATCATCACCGTTTGAAACTCATTTAATCACCACACAAACCACCTTAACCCGTCATCTTAAACCACCATCAATGGTAACCACAATCAAACATCGATGCCATGTTACACTTACTATTTTCTGTTTCTTTCAAAAATACTACTAAAACAAACCACCACCTTTAATCACTTATCCTTCAAAAATTGCTGTTACTACTTGATTCATGCATCTGATTTGGTCGACTGATAGGACCCATGACAACCGAAAACCATTCATCACTACTATTATTTTTCCTTATTGTTCTTTCTATTTCCAAACAAGTGGAAGACAATGATAATGATTAAAGCGAGTATTGCAACCGCATTCCATTTTTTTCCTGCTTCTTCATTTCGGTCATCATTCCTTTCTGCTTTATTTCGGTCAACACACGAGTGAGAGAGTGTTGCCATACTCGCCTTTTTCTGTTTTGTGTTGTTGAGGTTGATGTTACAACAATGATAATGATGAGTGATGCATGATTTTATGTGTGATTTGTTTTTAAATTGGTACGTTCCCACCCAAAAGAAAGGTGCCGACATATAGACTCACTTTAGTCTAGTGGGACGTTTTTTTATTTTTTTTTTAAAAAAAAGAAAAGAAACAAAGCCACCTTTTGCAAAGAAACTAGACAACTCATAATTTTTTTTTATGATTTCGATATTAGTGCTTTTGAAGCTGGACGTATGGTGATTATGCTAGATAATAGATAATGATGGGTAGGGACCATAATGATTATAAGATTGATTGCTGAGAAACATGAGAATAAAGATATAATTGAAAACTTACAAAGTGGAACAAGGAAAAGTTTATGGCCAACAAAGTGGAACCGTGTTACATGGAGCTCTTATCGATTTACCTTTTATTTTTTTTTTCTGGCTCTTGTTTTCCTTTTCGCCACTACAACAGCAAAACCAACGGATTAAAATTTCCTTGGCCGATTTATTTTGTTTAGTGGACAATCCTTGTGGGCCGAAACTTCTTTTCTGTTTGGGCCGTATCTGTGCATGCTGTTAGGCCCAAAAGTTGAACTATGTTGCTGTACGTTAGATTGGGTTAGTTAGGGACGAATTGTTATGGGAGGGGAACAAGAAGTCTGAGATAAAGGTATTATAAATTTTGGTCGCGCATAATAACATAAAGAAACAAATACCACGCTGGTTAGTGGGTTGGTGTTTAACCGAGTGGTCGCGGGTTCGAGCCCGGGCAGAGGCATTGATTTTTGGAAACTATTTCTTTAAGGTAGTATACTTATTATTATTATTATTATTTTATCATTTTTATTATTACTAGAATCATTATTATTATTATTATTATTATTATTATTGATATTATTATTAAAGATAAGTATTATTATTACCATTAACATTATTATCATTATGAGTATAAGTATTATTATTATCATAACTATCAAAATTATCATTTTTTCTTTAAAACTATCATTTTTATTATTATTAGAATTATCATAATTTTTTTTATCACATTTAGTATTATTTTTATCATTATGATTATTATAATTAATATTACTACCTATAACCTTAGTTTTAAATGTATTTTGTATATAAAATATAACTATATTTTTATTTTTATGATCTTAAACTAAAAAGGATAGATATTATAAGTTAGATACAAACATTAAATATATAGAAGTATATATAATAAGTATACTACTTTTACTAATAAAATACTTTTTTGTTCACTTATGTTTTAACATAACTCAAATTTATTAAAAATATTATCATATTAAAAATTATGAGTATTTAAAAATATTAATACCAAGCATTTATTCAAAATATTTTAATAAAGTATATAACATATTATTATGATAAATTAATAAAATATATAAAATAAATATATTTAAGAAATTATTAATATTAAATATAATATCACAAGTATATTACTAATATCAAAATATATATTATTTGAATATTATTATATGTGTTAATATACATACTTAATATAGGTTCGTGAATCCGAGGTCAACCTTGCATTGTTCAGTTTCGTCGTATGCATATTTTGCCACAAAAATATCGCATTGTGAGTTCATTTGCTCCCTTTTACTCTTTACATTTTTGGGACTGAGAATACATGCGTTTTTTTTACAACTACTTTATTAAATGCTCTTGAAATATGTTTTGAACTGCGAATACATGAAATGCTTTTATAAATGTTTGATGAGATAGACACAAGCAAAACATTCCTCGAATGAATTATTATGCAAACAGAAGTTCTGTGGATTATTATTGAATTATGTGGACATGATAATTGCCACCGTTGAATTATGTGAACATGATAATTGCCACCGTTGAATTATGTGGACATGATAATTGCCATCGTTGAATTATGTGGACATGATAATTGCCACCGTTGAATTATGTGGACATGGTAATTGCCACCGTTGAATTATGTGGACATGATAATTGCCATCGTTGAATTATGTGGACATGATAATTGCCACCGTTGAATTATGTGAACATGATAATTGCCACCAACTGATATGAATGTTATGTATCGAAAGAATGATTTTTATACACAGGTTATGTGTATTAGTTTTTGTGCACGAGATATGTGTACGGTTACTAAGATTTATGAAAAATGATTTCGTACACAAGAAAGGTGTACTATATTTAAAAGATATCGCATGTACATTACAGGTGGGTATAGGATTCGGGCTCATTTGTAGCATGCAACATTTAAATCTTGTGGTCTATCAAAATGATGAATTTTATTGTTTATGATAAACCTATGAACTCATCAACCTTTTGGTTGACACTTTTAAGCATGTTTATTCTCAGGTATGAAAGAAGTAGTCCGCTGTGCATTTGCTCATTTAAAAAATATTATATGGAGTCGTTCATGGCATATAGAGGTCTGAACCTCGCAATGGGACCATCTGTTGAAGATTTCGTCCAGGTGGATTAGGACGGGTCACTACAGGTGGTATCAGAGTGTTGGTCCTAGCGAACCAGGTCTTGCATTAGTGTGTCTAACTGATAGTTGATTAGATGCATTAGTGAGTCTGGACTTCGACCGTGTCTGCATGTCAAAAGTTTTGCTTATCATTTCTTGTCGAAAATTATTTGCTTATCATCCTTAAAGTCTAGACACGTCTTACTGCCTCTATTGCATAGACAGTGTATAGATAAATTCATATCTTAGCGTATCTGTCACTGTAAACTTTGCCTGACATATTCTGTAGATTCCTCCGTAACTTATGGGATTTTAGTATTATATATGCATATGTAAATTATGTATTGCAAAGTACTAATATACATCCTATAATCTAATTCTTATCGAAAATCCTTCATCTGATCGTACGAGATGAATCCCTCAACCAGTTCGAGTCCCTTAGATTACGATAGCTATTTCAATAGTTATTCCGACAGCTATTCCGATATGGATTTCCACTCGAACTCCGAAAGCAGTGTAACCGGAATGGAGCAAACAATCACCCATCCCCAATTCATCCTTATGTCTTAACAAGTAGACATATCCGAAACGACTGAAGTCATCAATGAAAGTAACGAAGTATCTTTCACCATTCCTAGCTATGGGCTTAATGGGTCCACATACATCCGAATGTATTAATCCCAACAAGTCTTTAGCCCTTTCATAGGTCCCTTTGAAAGGTGCTTTAGTCATTTTGCCTTGTAAACAAGATTCACATACATCAAACGAGTCTAGTTCATTTGATTTCAAAAGTCCATTCTTTTAAAGTGTATGCATTCAATTCTTGTTTATGTGACCAAGGCGGCAACGCCATAAGTAGGAATCACTTAAATCCCTTTTGAGTTTCTTGGTGTTTACATGGAACATTGAGCTATTGTATGATGTGTCATCATGAACCAATTCATAAATACCATTCGAAGGCGAGGCCTTGAAATAGAACACATTATCTAAAGAAACATGGATATCATCATTAATGAAATTAAGATTAAAACCATATTGTTTCAAACGGGATACAGAAATAATGTTTCGTGATAAATCGGGTGCATATAAAACATTTTTCAAAATAAGCTCCAAACCACTTGGAAGCTTTAAAACAAAGTCTCCATGAGCTTTCACTTGCACCCTTGCTCCATTTTCCATGAAGAGACTTGTTGTTCCCGCATCTTGATCACTTCTTTTGAACCCCTGCAAAGAATTGCAAATATGAGTTCCACATCCTGCGTCTAATACCCATGTATTAGAAGAAGTAATACTAAGCTCAATGTATACCATATATACATTACCTGAGGTTTGCCTTGCATCCCTCTTTTCCTTCAACTCCTTAAGGTAGACCGGGCAGTTGCGTTTCCAGTGACCCATTACACCGCAACCAAAGCACGGGTCTTCCTTGGGGTTAGCCTTTCCGGCAACCTTTTGCTTCTTGTTGTTGTTGTTGTTGTTGGTTGGGGTAACCATCTTCCCCTTTCCCTTGCCCTTGCCTTGGTAGGTGGGTCCTTTCCTCTTAGCCGCCTTCGGCTTATTGTTTTTGGACCCGCCTTCAGTGATCGTAAACACGGGTGAAGCCCTTTTACCCATGCTTGCTTCTGCCGTCTTAAGCATAGCATGTAATTCGCCAATGCTTTTATCCCAACCATTCATGTTGTAATTCATTACAAATGTGTCAAACCTTTTTGACAATGAGTTGAGAATAAGGTCCGTGGCTAATTCATTAGACACGTTGCAATTTAGACGGTTTACTCGATCAATTAGGCTTTTCATCTTAAGGACATAAGATGAAATGGATTGGGAGTCGTCCATCCGACATGCATGAAGCGCTCGGACCGTTTCAAAGCGCTCGACACGAGCTTGTTGAAGGAACATCTCCTTCAACTATGTGATCATGTCATATGCACTATGATGCTCAAAATCCTTTTGGAGTTCGGGTATCATAGTCCCAAGCATGAGGCAAGAAACTTGCAACGAATCGGTGCAATATTTCTCCCAATAAGCCATGCCTTCCGTATCATCCTCGTCCGGTTGATCGGGAATGGGGTCTTCCAACACATACGCCCTGTCCTCTAGTTTGAGGACAATTCTTAGATTGCGGAACCAATCCATGAAATTCGTATGGTTGAGTTTTTCCTTTTCGAGGATTAACCTCAACGATAGGTTGTTAAAGTTTATTGGTGCTTTTGGAATGTTGTTGTTGTTATTGGTGGCCATCTACAAAATTTAACAAAGTCGTTTAAGTATTAATTTTAATTTAACAATCAATACCCTTTAAATCCAATTGATATTTATTAAATTTTAGAGTCCAACGGTAAACCAAATTTCGGTTAAGTGACCTTTATCCCGTCATTTGATTTAGCTAGGTAGTCATTATATGACAATTGCAATCCTTTTGCAACTTCTAAGTTATGGGATCATGCAATCCTTTTGCATGGCATATTTATCCCATCAACGCCTATTTATTCCTCATGCTTCGGTGACCCTAAGTTCATGATTCCCAAATCAAATCGTCCTACTAGTGTAAACGTGTAAATTCAACACACAAGTGGTTAGGTGACCTTTATCCCACAAGTGTGCGAAATCCACCTTAATCATATTAGTTTGCTCATAACGGTTAGGTGACCTTTATCCCATTATGAGTTCCTTAATATGCCTAAGTGTCACACAATAAGGATGTCGTTTAACTTGTTTACCTTGTTAATTAAAGGGATTTTAAGTTTCCATTATTTCTAGTTTAAGAAAACTTTTATGCCATACACCAACATGCATTTAGTGTATGGTTCATTTGAAATCCATTTTCAAGTCTTGTAATTTTAGCCAATTACTTGATATAAACCATTTTATATATATGATCCTTATCATGTTCTTAATAACCGTTTATTAATGTCTTTTAGCCGTTTTTAATTTAACCATTTAAATTGACGTTTTGCATGTCGTTAATAATGTTTAATTTAACCAATTAAATTGCCATTTTGTTTGTTGTTAACTTGTGATTTACTTGTAGCAACCAAACATACAAACACAATAAACAACCATGCATACAAAACAAATATGTTCACAACCAAGCCAATTTGGTAGACATTTGTTTAGCCGAAAACAAATGCCACCGGTTAAGGGATATAACACAAAGTAGGAGATTTCAAATCTCCCACTTAATCTTGCATCTTCCTTGTCTTCATCTTGCATCTTCATTTTTACAAAATATATCCTAATATATTTTTCTAAAAAATGAAAATACAACCTAATCTATTTTACATACCAAATATAAAATAAATTACATAACGAAAATAATAATATTACAAACCAAATTGAATGAATTAATATTACATACCAAATAAATTATTAATAATCATCCAAACATGCAACCATTCAAACAAAAGGTCAAGGCTTGATTGTGAACTTCTACATACAACAAATATGACCAAAATGGAAGAGCCCAAAACCCATTTTGGGACTCAAACAATTCGGTCTAAATAACATACCCACCCAAACCCATTAATTTTTGCATTTTTCTTTCATGCATGTACATAAAATGCAAAATATAGTGGGTATAATAAATCATCTCGAAGCATATTCCATCAACTTCGGCTCTAGATACCATTGTTGGTATTTAACAAGTCCCATAATGTTTAAAACATTTTATGAATCATATTAAAGCGGAAGCATGAATATATATTACCAATTGAACTTGTTAATCTTTAACCAATAAAAGTTAAATCGCAATTAGGATCAAGTTGTGAAACATACTTACAAACTACAAGTAAGAAGGGAGTTTTTACCTTCTCCAAGCTAGGTAGTAAATGATGAAGATGATGATGATGAATGGAGCTCCAAAAGTATGAAACCTCAAGAGATTATACCCCAAACTTGACACCAACACCTAGTACCTTGGTTAGGATTTGTTGACACTTGAAATTAAGCTTTCAAAATGAACTTGAGAACTCCTTTTGGTACCTCACAGCTCACGGCAGCAGTAGCTCTAAAAGAGAGCAGAATTTTGTTGTTTATCACTTAATCTATTGCCTGTCTCACTTGAAAGAATAAGTCAATCCTTGGGGAAGTGTTAGGCATGCTTATGAGGAGTTGTGTAGTATTAAAAGTAACAAAACAAGCATGTGTGCCCTTCTTTGGAGTCCAAAATTCTGCCACACATAATGTTTAATAATAATACTAGTAAGTTTATAAAAGTTTATAAACTTGTTATAAACTTATGTATTATTTTGTTACTTATATATTTTATAAAACCTTTTATAAAATATAACACAATATAATCATTTAAACCCATAAACAATTATATATAAATTATTCAAATAATTTATCTCAAGTGATAATATTTTAGAAACCCGATTTTCTAAAATCCAAGTGTCGCGTATTTGTTTAATGATCCAATCGTTAAGATCAAATACGTATAAGGTGTCGGTAAGTTTGTTATTGGGTATGACCCGACTTGGATCATAACATATTATCCACATTAATTTAATATGTCTCTCGGGCATACGAAATACCTTCAGTTTATGCATCTTCATCATATGAGATGATGAAGACTTGATCTTTATCATCACAACAATCACAAAAAGGTTCCACGTAAGTGAGATCTACAATGATAACTTAGATCTCAAGTATTAAGAAAACCCTAAGCTAGAAAGCTTGGATCTTTACAAGATTAATGAGACCATAAGCTAAAGAGCTAAGATCTAATGAAAGTAATGAGACCATAAGCTAAAAAGCTAAGATCTTTAATAAAATAATGAAACCCTAAGCTAAAAAGCTTGGATCTTTAATGTTCTTGAAGATCCTTAAAAGCAAAAGGCTAGATCTTCAAGCTTTATGAAGATCATAAACACAAGTTTTGATCTTTTTAACAAAATAAAGTAATCATAAGCTAGAAAATCTAGATCCAACAAAGTAATGGAGATTCAAAGCTAAAAAGTTTGAATCTTTCATGTTCTTGAAAGATTCAAACCAAAGTTTGAATCTACAAGATATAACAAGATCAAAAAGCTAAAAATCTAGATCTTTGCATGATGATGATGATGTCGACAATGAGAAGAGAAGAAGAAGAAGAAGAAATTTAAAACTTACACTTTTTAGAGTGAGAAAGACTAGAGAGAGAATTAGAGAGTAAGTGTGTGTAAAATGTGAATGAGATTAAGTGTGAAATGGGTGAGATTTTCTTGGTATTTATAGAGTGGTGAGGTAGTGGGGAGGTGGTGATGGCCGTGGGTTTAGGGGGGACAAGGGGGGACAACTTTTGCTTTTTGGTTAATGGTGGTCTAAAGTTGGTGCTTATGTTGGGATCCCATGCAACAATTGTGATTATGGTTAACAAAAATGCTAGTATGTTCCCTCTTATAAATGGGTTTTTGTCTTACATTTATATGGGTCGTAAACTTATTAAAATTGGGCTAATTAAATAGTCCATTAACTAGAGTAGGGTGGGCTTGAGTCCAACAAGGTAGAAAGTCCAACAAGACTAACTAGTGAGCATAAGTAATTTACTAAGCGTAATTAAGCAACCAAAAGCCCAAGTAATTGTTATAAGAAAATAACAATTAGTATAACATAGTCGTAATATTCCAATTACGACAAAAGTTAAACGTGTACCAAACACACATAGCTCGTTCTCAACGTCAAGTGACACTAACAGTTGTAAAAGCATTCGAGGATCAAGTTAAGTAACTAAGTACTTAATGGCACGTTGTATGGTATTAACGAAAGTAATTAATCATGAAATAAGATCCTAGAATATAAACTAACACAATACGCACAAATACGTAGTTTCGCAGAAAGTAACAAGCACAAAAGCAAGTCGAAAAAGTCGGTCGTAACATAATAAAACCCGAACTGATATGGATCGGTTTCGGTTCTTGATTTTAAGACAATTCGGTTTCCCTACAAATCGATAGAATACCGGTTGGATTTGAGGAAACTGAACTATGAAATCGAAATAGGGAATATAAAAGGCCCAAATTGTTATAATTTTGTAGGCTTATAACTACCTTTAGTGGCCTAGTTCTTGACTGTAGACTACTAATAAGTATATAGAGAGAATATGAGAGAATATATTTAGTGTGTGTTTTATAAACTCATAACACACATATTTATACTCAAAAAATCTACTATACAATATCTATAATAATAATAAAATTAACATCCAATTTAACTTTTATAACACTCCCCCTTGGATGACAATTTTATTAGAGAATAACTAGTACTGCCTCGTTAAAAACCTTGCTAAAGAAAACTCATTGGGATAAAACTTTAGCTAAGGGAAAAAGAGTGCAGCATAGAGTTGACTCCCCCTCAAGTAGGCAACGCCTGAATTGTTACATCTTCTGAACATGCCTCATGCCAATATTATGAATGTGTGTTCTAAAAATAGCAGTTGGAAGTGCTTTGGTGAAAAGGTCAGCAGAGTTTTTGCTGGACTGAACATATCTCATTTCAATCTGGTTGTCCTTAATGAGATTTTGAGTGTATGAGAAGAATATAGGAGGTATGTGTTTTGTTCGGTCACTTTTGATATACCCTTCTTTCATCTGTGTTATGCAAGCTACATTATCTTCATAGATAGTTGTTGGACTTTTATCGCGTTCTAGTCCACAAGAATCAGTAATGAGTTGTGTCACTGATCTCAACCAAAAACATTCCCGAGTAGCTTCATGTAATGCAATCACTTCGACATGATTTGATGATGTTGCAACAAGTGTTTGTTTTTGAGAACGCCATGATATTGCGGTACCTCCATTTAGGAATACATATCCATTTTGAGATTTAGCTTTATGTGGATCAGATAAATAACCTGCATCTGCATAACCAACCAAATCTTGTTTCGATTCGTTAGAATAAAATAATCCTAAATCAGTAGTTCCTCGAAGGTATCGAAATATGTGTTTGATCCCATTCCAGTGTCTTTTGGTAGGAGCTGAGCTGAACCTTGCCAACAAATTAACTGCAAAAGAAATGTCAGGTCTTGTACAATTTGTAAGATACATAAGAGCTCCAATTGCACTAAGATATGGTACTTCTGGTCCTAGGATATCTTCATGATCTTCACAGGGACGAAATGGATCAGTGTCAACATTAAGTGATCTAACAACCATAGGAGTACTTAATGGTTTTGCCTTGTCCATATTAAAACGTTTTAAAATCTTTTTAGTATATGTTGTTTGATGTACAAGTAAACCATTAGGCATATGTTCAATTTGTAAACCAAGGCAATACTTGGTTTTTCCGAGATCTTTCATTTCAAATTCTTTCTTTAGAAGTTGAATGGCTTCATGGATCTCTTTATTTGTATCTATGATATTAAGACCATTGACATAAATAACTACGATATATATCTGGTCATTGTTTTCATAATTAAAACACATGTGCAAATAAGTTTATATGTATACACTTTTCTTATCAAGTAATCACTTAATCCGTTATACTATTGTATCAACCCATATAAAAATCTTTGTGATTCAATGGAATACATTTCTTTAGGTTTTGCGTTAGATGTTTCTGATACCTTAAACCCTTCAGGTATATTCATATATATCACTATCAAGTGATCCATATAGATAAGTAGTAACAACATCCATGAGATGCATTTAAGTAACTACCAGGTTGATTAAGTATCTAATAAGTAATTGTATCCATTACATAAGGATAAGTTTTCCTCATAATTCATTTCTGGTCTTTGTGGGAAACCTTGAGTTACAAGTCTAGTTTTGCCTTGTATCTTCATTTGCACATTTCTTTTTCGGATAAAAATTCATTTATATCCCATACGTTTCACATCTTTAAAAGTGATAACGATTGATCCGAAAACTTTTCTTTTATTGAGTGATTCTAATTCAGCTCGTATTGCTCCTTTCTGTTGAGCTCAATCATGTCTATTTTGATATTCAATGACAGATTTTGGTTCCAGATCATCATCTTTATTCATGATATCATTGTAACATTATATGAAAATATCTCATCAAGATTTTTCATTTCATTTCGGTTCCATAATATTGCATAATTTATTGCAATTTATGTATTTACATTTATCAATATCCTCTGCAAAAGGAATATTGATTTGTGGTTCTTCTTGAACACTTTTTTTTTACCTCATTATCAGCTGATTTTTCTTTTCTAGGATTTTTATCTTTTGAACCAATTTGTCTTCCACGTTTCAGACGTGGCGAAGACTCATGAGTGACATTATTGCCAGCTTTTGGAATTTCAATTCTAGCTTAAGCATTTACTGCTGGTATATATGATTTAGTCACTCTTTTTGTATCTTTAAATGCATAAAGTAATTAATTTGCAAGTTCTTGCATATGCATTATTTTTGAACTTTCGTTTCGCATTCTTTTGTGCGAGTTCTATATACCTTAATTGATGTTCACATAATGAAGCATCTTTTTATTTATTTTTCATTTCTCCCCCTAATATAGGGAACAATGTTTCATTAAAGTGACAATCAGCAAAATTTGCTGTAAAACATCACCCGTCATGGGTTCAATATATCTTATGATTGAAGATGTTTCATATCCAACACATATTTCCATCCTTCTTTGAGGAATCATTTATTGTGGTGGTGCAATTAAAAATACACTGCACAACCAAATGTTCTAAGATGGAAAATATTTGGCTCTCGACCAAAATTAAGTTGGTAATGGAGAATATTTATGACTTGCACTTGGTTTAATGCGAATTAATGTCGCATCATGTAATTTTACATGTCCCCATATAAATATTGAGAGTTTTGTACTCATTTCCAATTGTCTAGTTATTAGCTGCAAGCGTTTATCTATTGATTTAGCTAAACCAATTTTGTGTATGCACATGAGTAACTGGATGTTCAACAACAATCCCTGTAGACATATAATAATCATTCAATACTTGAGATGTTAACTCACCAGCATTATCAAGTCTCATCCTTTTAATGATGTAATCAGAATAATGTGTTCTCAATTTAATAATTTGTGCAAGAAACTTTGCAAATGCCATATTACGGCTTGATAACACACAAACATGAGACCATCCGCTAGATGCGTCTATTAGAATCATGAAATATCAAAATGGTCCACATGATGGATGAATTGGTCCATATATATTCCCTTGAATTCTTTCAAGAAATATTGGTGATTCTTTCTCAATGTGCTTTTCATTAATCACCATATGCACTTTTAATCATATGCGCTGCGCTTTTCATCATATGCGCTTTTCATCATATGCGCTTTTTATCATATGCGCTTTTAATCATATACGCGCTTTTCATCATATGCGCTTTTCGGTGCTACATAGATATTTCTCATTATCTGTTATCATTTACTGATAATCATATCCATTATGATATATATATATATATATATATATATATATATATATATATATATATATATATATATATATATATATATATATATATATATATATATATATATATCAGAGAAACTCAATTAATTTCTCTTTGATTTTGAGAAAACAAGGCATTGTTTATCAGAAAATTTTTACCATTTGGTAATATGAATTTTTGCCTTTTCCGTTCCTTATATCAAGTTTGCAAGACCTGATATAGTATTTATAATTCCTTCATTTGATTTAAATCAATGAAATATTTCTTAGATTTGATCATAGTGTGTATGTTACCATTATTTGCAAACAAGTTACAATCTGAGAAAGAACCGCATTAGAAAGCGACTCAACAATCGTACTAGTAACCTAGTAGCAATAGTCATGATAAGCCCAATTAATCATCATAAAACTGGACTCCACATAATTTATTTATTTTATTATTATTTTTATTATTATTATTATTATTATTTTTTTTTGCATAAAATAATATATATCAAATATAAGGTAACATTTCAAATATTAAATTACCATGTAAATCGATCTAATATATCAAAGGTCTGTGAATTATATTCACTTGAAAGATATGCATATTAAGTATACAACTAATTTATGTACAGATCAAATATATTTCTAATCTTAAAAGATCATGATGATTATCAATTATGCATTAAATATTAAAATAATCCAACATGCAATTTATCGTGATTTAAAAAAAAAATCAAATTGCATCAGTGTATAGCACATATAATCATGTATATGGCGAGAGTTTAAAAGAGTACACCGGTCACAAAATAATATGCCAATCTAATCCACTAACTTATTAATCAATTAGATTAATAATAGCATAGGTCATGATATAACAAATTAATATAACCACTTTTTCCAAGTTTCATGTTAGACCAATTAAAAACTTACAAGGTAACAACCATAACCATGTAGCATATATAATCACAATATATACATATATACATATATAAGTATAAAATTACTTGATGCATACATCAAATACACCAAGTATACTTTGTCTTAAAAAATCATGATTATGATTCATCAATATTCATTCCATAAATAGAATATTCCTAGTCAATACAAAACGTAAATCAATGATTATATTCATCATGCATAAGACTCAAAAATAGTTATTCTATCCGAAGATAACTAGACACAAATATGTTCTATAACATGCTCATATGTAGTCGGTTTATACAATCATACAAGTTAAAACAGTATACCACAATATGATAACATGAGAGTAGCAGATCATAGTATTGCAATATATATATATATATATATATATATATATATATATATATATATATATATATATATATATATTTTTTTTTTCTTCTTTTTGGAATAAAATAATATTCACAACTATTTAATTATTTCATAGATCTAATGTGTTAATAACTCAAACGAGAAATATCCAGTTTACGACTACATATATATTATAATAATAAAATATATTCAACAACTTAGGTAGAGTTTTGGTATACACAACTTTTGATTTCATAACCTGCTTCATATTATCAAATAAAATATAAATCATATTATACCAATTTTATAGACTGACTAATCGTTTACATATTCAGTTAACAAAAAAAAAAGGAATATATTCGGAACTTATGTTCCTTTCTTATTTTAACTTTTAAGATTTATTTTAATAAAAATACAAACTAGTTTTTCTATTTTAACTTTTAAGATTTACTTTTAATAAAAATACAAACTACTTTTTCTTATTTTAACTTTTAAGATTTAATTTTAATAAAAATACAAACTACTTTTTTTATTTTAACTTTTAAGATTTACTTTTAATAAAAATACAAACTACTTTTCTTATTTTAACTTTTAAGATTTACTTTTAATAAAAATACAAACTATTTTTTCTTATTTTAACTTTTAAGATTTACTTTTAATAAAAATACAAACTACCTTTTCTTATTTTAACTTTTAAGATTATAAATTTAAGAATAAACATTAGTATGCATGAAATAAATAATGATTAATTGCATAAGTAATCATAAATGTTAGATAACATATAAAGACCCCATCGTATTCGTATTGATCGGAATTAATCTCGACCCATGGTACCGTGTTGTCAAATGACGTGTTGCGTACATAAAGTACCGTGTTGTCAAATGACGTGTTGCGTACAATCATGAGGTCTTATTAACATAAATATAAATGTTAGTGAAGTTAATAAGAGTTAGATTACAGAAAATATAATTCAGGCGGTATAACCGACCATATATAACCTAAATAACATAAATATAAATGTTAGTGAAGTTAATAAAAGTTAGATTACAGAAATATAATTCAGGCGGTATAACCGACCATATATAACTTAAATAACATAAATATAAATGTTAGTGAAGTTAATTAAAGTTAGATTACAGAAATATAATTCAGGCGGTATAACCGACCATATATAACTTAAATAACATAAATATAAATGTTAGTGAAGTTAATAAAAGTTAGATAATTTCTTACCTTGATTAGTGACGTGTGCTTGCTTAGATAAACCTTGATTATACGGAGCACTTCGTGCTGATAACGTGTTATAATTTTGTAGGCTTATAACTACCTTTAGTGGCCTAGTTCTTGACTGTAGACTATTAATAAGTATATAGAAAGAATATGAGAGAATATGAGAGAATATGAGAGAATATATTTAGTGTGTGTTTTATAAACTCATAACACACATATTTATACTCAAAAAATCTACTATACAATATCTATAATAATAATAAAATTAACATCCAATTTAACTTTTATAACACAAATAAATTATTTGGAGGGTTCCTATATTTGCAAGTGAATATTTTTATGATTAAATGATTATGTCTTGTTGGTACTTTTAACGAAAATGACTCTATACTGAGTATCCTTTTCTGTAACTAACCCATAAAGCTTCATTATACTTCTCAAACTTTTGATCTAATGGTCATTCTCTTCCACCAATGTCGATAAATTAAAAAAATTATAGAGTATAAACAATTCAAAAAACTTGCTAGTACTTTGTTATAGAATAACATTAGATTAAAAGAAAACGAAAAAAAAAGTTTCATGTATATACACAATGCAATAAATATCCATACTTTTGATTCAAAAAGATATTCTTGTTATAGATGAAAAAGCTAATCTTAGGTGCATAAGGTATATACCAAAAATACCCGTACTTATACCTATACCATTTTCAGGATTCGATACGGTATTCGGTTATTGCTTTTGTGCATTTCCGATTTCGGTACGATCAGTTTGATACTATTAAGGTCTCTACCCTAGTTTTATTCGAGACAAATACCTATTAATAAACACCCGAATATAAGTCTACGAAAAATATGATGGTAAGATAGTAATTTACTTCAGTACATAACATTCAACATTACAATATATTATATTACATGTTACATAACATAACATAGTACCACTACATTACTTAACATGGTATGTGTGAACAAAAGAGTTCGAAGGCCTCGGGCTCGGGTTGATTGTTCTTTTAACACAAATGAGTCTAAAACATGAATTAGCGGGTTGAGAGAGGTGGACAATAAGAAGTCATGTAAGGTTATGGATTACATGTCATCAGAGTTTTATATGGATTACTTGTTATCTTCTTGACTCACGAAATCTCCTCGGTTTACTAAGATGAATGACAAACTTCTTAAGCCGACTTTTAGGGAAAAAATGTTAGCGTTGATGTGGAGAAGTATCGGAAAAGTATCAACATGTTTGGAGGGTTTGATTCGTCGGGATCTTAGGCGATTTCTTTTCTATTTGTTTTTTCGGCTTTGTGTAGTAGCGTTTTTAGTATGTTAAAAGCTCCTTATGTCTTATAGTTTTGGATGTTGCCTGTTTTTATTTTTAGTGTGTTTAGTGTTGTGTTTGGTTTTGAGGTTCTCGTCCGCGTCTTCTATATTTGCTAGATATTTTTTAAAATTTTGATGAAAGTTTTGTTTTTTTTCGTATTTTCGTTTTATGCCAAATATTTTTTTATTTAAATACTACTAATATAGTACCATCATTATCATTATTAGTTTGACAAATAACTTAAAAACATCCCAAATGCAACTTTTCCTTATCTAAACATAAAGATAAATAAGTAATCAAACACAACTATAACCTCCCCCTCTCTCTGCGAACCTCGCCGGCGCCGGTGAACATATAAAAAATGGCAGTAACCGACTTCTTCGCCGGAGAAGTCGTCACCGAGCTACTAAAAATGCTACTAACCATAACTAGAAAAGCAGTTTTATGCAAACCGAGTGCAGAACATCTTTACAATTCCATCAACCAACTTCTTCCGATCATAACCGAAACCCAATACTCCGGCGTCGAATTACCGGCCATACGTCAGATGCAACTCGACGCGATCTCACGAACACTTCACGAAGGCCGTGAACTCGCTATTAAAATCCTCAATTCTAGCCGTTGGAACGTGTACAAAAACCTTCAATTATCGCGAAAAATGGAAAAAGTTGAAAAGAAGATATCAAGGTTTCTTCTAGGACCAATTCAAGCTCACGTGCTTGCTGACGTGCATCACGTGAGGGTGGATATGAATGATCGATTGGATCGAATTGAAGGCTCTGCTCGTAGGCTTGAGAGACGACTTGAATCGATGAATTGGCATGATGATGAATATGTTGAAGATGAGATGTTTGAGTGTAATTTAGTTAAAGTTGGGATGGAATTAGGGTTACGTAAAGTTAAAGATATGATACTTTATGATCATGATCATAAT
Organism: Rutidosis leptorrhynchoides; assembly: GCF_046630445.1. NCBI lineage: Eukaryota > Viridiplantae > Streptophyta > Magnoliopsida > Asterales > Asteraceae > Rutidosis > Rutidosis leptorrhynchoides. The sequence goes on along the minus strand of NC_092334.1, from coordinate 676,044,786 downwards.
GGGTTTAAAGTTTTTGGGATTAATGGAATTGGTGGAAGTGGTAAAACAACTCTAGTTAACGAAATTTGTCGCGATTATGAAGTTCGACGTAAGTAATTTAAATTAGTTCGATAAACGATTAAGGTTTTCACTGTTCAGACCACCCGATTAAGCACTATTTTTAATCAGATGTACACAGTCTAACCCGGTTATCCGGTGACCGTTTTGACCCTTTTCGACTAGTCACACTAACCACTATAGTATCTTGGGATGGTTTGTTAATAGAAGTTAAGTATTTCATATTTTTGTTAATTTACAAATTATTTTTGGTTGTGTTTTAGTAATTGAATTGATTGATGGATGGATGGTTGTGGTGTTTCAGGGTATTATGATAACAAGATTCTGGTGCTAACAGTGTCACAGTCTCCAAATGTGGAGGAGTTAAAGCAAAAGATTTGGGGGTTTATTTGTAAAATCAAGTTTAATGGTTGTGCTGATACGAATACGAATATTGCACCTCAATGGACACTTCAGTTTAATAATAGTAGTAATTGGAACATGGTGGTTCCATTTTTGATAGTTTTGGATGATGTTTGGTCACTTCAAGTTCTTCAACAACTTATTTATAAAGTTCCTGGTTGTAAAACTCTTGTAGTATCGCGCGATAAGTTTCAATCTTCGGTGCTAAACTCGAGTTATGAACTTGAATTGTTAACGGAAGAAGATGCAATTTCACTTTTTTGTCATTCTGCTTTTGGTACTAATTCAATTCCTCTTGGTGCTGATGTTAATCTGATTAAACAGGTATTAATAATATAGATTTTATATTTGTATGGTTAAAACTTAAAAGTATGAAGTTTGATGTAAAGATTTGTGTGTGAAAGTTAGTTAATTGATGATTTGGTTTAATAGATTGTGGAGAAATGTAAAGGACTGCCTTTAGCATTAAAGGTGATTGGAGCATCATTAAGAGACCAAAATGAAAAGTATTGGGAAGCGGCTAAAATTCGGTTATCAAAGGCTCAACCGATATGTGACTCACACGAAAGTGAGTTGCTTAATCGGATGAAATTAAGCGTTGATTGTCTTACTGAAAAGGTTCGAGATTGTTTTTTGGATTTGGGTGCCTTCCCGGAAGATAAAAAGATACCTTTAGATGTTCTTGTAAATATATGGACCGAACTTCATGATATTGATGAAGAAGAAGCTTTTGTTATTCTTGTTGAGCTATCAAACAAGAATCTTATCACACTTGTAAAAGATTCAAGGTACATCTAAACATATTAGATGGATTGATATTTTAGACATGGATTTAATTGTTTTATTATGGTTATAACTTATAACTTTGATTTATTATGTGCAAATTATATCAGGGCTGGAGATATGTATGGTAGCTACTATGAGATATCAGTGTCTCAACATGATGTGTTAAGAGACCTTGCTATTCATATGAGTAGTTTCGAGAGTGTGAATAAGCGAAAACGATTGGTTATGGCTAGGAGAGAAAACGAGGTTCCTAAAGAATGGGCGAGGAACGTTGATGAGCCGTTTTTGGCACGAATTGTCTCTGTTCATACAGGTAAATAAAACTCTTAAAACTACAAGGGTTTAAGTTAATGAGAGGTGTTTTCGGAACACGTGCGAAGTGTGCAGCCACAAGGCCCAAAATTTTGATAGATATAATAATCCATTCAATTATCTATTTTTTTCACAAATCAAATCACAAAAATTCGTTTATCAAACAATTTAATCGCATATGAACTTATTGTCTTATTGATAACTTTTTAATATTATCATATTTTTATGTAACTTTAAAAGTTTAACGTGTATATGACCCCATTTTTTATGTGTCGAACATGGACTTCTGAATTCTGAATTAATGAGACGGCCCTAAATAAAGTTAATGGTTAGGTGGTTACTATAAATGCTTATAGGAAACAAATTCTTGAACTTTTATTATGCAGGTGAAATGAGAGAAATGGATTGGTTGAAAATGGAATTTCCAAAAGCCGAAGTCTTGATCTTGAACTTCGATTCGACTGATTATTTCTTGCCTCCTTTTATCGAAAACATGCCTAAACTAAGAGCTTTAGTGTTGATAAACTATAGCACAACTGCAGAACTTCATAACATTTCAGTCTTAGGTACCTTAACCAACTTAAAAAGCCTTTGGTTCGAAAAAGTTACCATTCCTCAACTACCGAAAGAACTCATTTCACCCCTGACAAACGTTCGCAAGATATCTTTATTTCTTTGTAAGATAAACTTTAAAGATGAATCCGAACTAGACCTCTCTTACTTATTCCCTTGCCTTACAGAGCTCTCGATGGATCACTGTGTTGAAATGACCAAATTACCCTCAAATATATGTCAAGTGAAATCACTAAAGAGTTTAAGCATCACCAATTGTGAAAGTCTTGAAGAACTCCCATTTGATTTCGGTAAACTACTCTTTTTACGAATCTTGAGAGTTTACGCGTGTCCAAAGCTAAAAACACTTCCATATGGGATCAAAAATCTTATATGGTTAGAACATATTAATGTTTCACAATGTGTTAGCCTTCATTCTCTTAATGAAGAAATCGATGGTTGTTTGAGTTTGAAAGAAATCGATATGCATGAATGCCCGCAAATAAAGAGGTTACCAAAATGCGTATCGCGTTTAAGAAGGTTGAGGCGTGTTATATGTGATGAAGAGATTTCACTGCAATGGAAAGAAATGGAGAAAGAGTTGTGTGGTTTATGTGTTCAAGTAGCAGAACAATGTTATGATCTTGACTGGCTTAAAGAGTAATTAGTGTCTAATTAGTTTTAGTTGCTAATACTTTTGTAAATATTAAGCTGATCTAATGTATAGACGATTATTTGCTAAAGAAATAATGTGGTTTCTTGGCGCTCATCTTTTTTAACAACACTAGTTGTCCTAATAAAGTATATATTTAATAATGTAAAGGTAGATATGTATATGTAAGAAATATTGAGGATAAAAGATGTAAATATATTATTTTTAGGAAAAAAGTATATCAAGTAATAGGATAATATTGGTTTTGTATTGTAGTATGAAAACGCGTTAATTGGTATGACCATGAGGCGTAGTCTCATGCGATAGCAACACCTTTGTGCTTTAGATAGGTGAAGCCTTGAAAGCGATGGCTCTTTTGATAATGATTTGATAAATGTAAAGATACTTGATGTTACTTTTGCGTTCGCATTACGTTTCTCTTCAATTCAAGGGGCTTTGAATTCCATTTATAACAAAATAACAAAACTAAGTTATAGAAAAAAAGTAAATGTATTAGGTTTTTCTTGTTAACGTTATTTGGAGATGATTAAATTATTATTATGATGTAAGCGATTTACTCGGGTGTCACTGTTTTTTTGACTTTTTTTAACCATCCAAAATGTTTTGTTAGTGAGGTTCAAACAAATGTGTGACTAGACTATTCCTAACCCTGACTGTGACGTCAGAGTCGGATTGTGTACTTTTTGGTGAAAAAGTGAGTTTTTGACTGTGACTGTATTTGACCACGTTAACCCAAAATATCAAGTTTTTGTGTCAAATATTTGAAGGGTGAGGTGGTAAAATCTGATTGGAAATTGAGTGAGAAAAATATAAATAAATAATAAAAATATATATTTATTAAATTGAATGCTAAAATTTGATTGGCTGCCTCACATCTCACGCTTCCATCTGATTTTGTCAAATAATTATCTGACGCCTTCAATCGTCAAAAAGTGACGCACGGTTAATATCCGTCACACTCCTTCAAGCTGGCCACGTCATCTGGCGAAATGAAATTGACGCGCGGTTAATATCAGTCTTATGCAATGTAGTTAGACTGTTTCCAACCCTGATTGTGATGTCAGAGTCGAATTGTGCACTTTTTGATGAAAAAGTAGGTTTTTGACTGTGACTGTATTTGACCCTCGTTAACCCAAAATGTCAAATTTTTGTGTTAAATATTTGTAAGGTGATGTGTTAAAATCTGATTGAATATTGGGTATGAAAAATAAATAAATAACAAAAAAATATACCTCTCTCTCACCTGATTGGTCCTTCTCTCCCCTTTCTCTTCCTCACGCTGTCGTCAAGTTTCCGACTGACGCCGGTTTGCGTCAAAAACTGACGCTGCGATATCAGACGTCAAGCTGGCCACGTCAATTGACGGATCTCATCTGACGCTCGGTTGGACGCAGTCTTAGGACGTCAACTAATAATATGGTTAAAAAAAGGTTCTAGATGGTTAAATTAAACTGTATGATGCAACTTAGAAAATAGAAAAAATAAAAGCACAACTTAATTGTAAGAGCACATAGAGTGATATAATTTACGAGTATTTTTTAATGTAGACTTAAAAACTAGAAAAAGATTTCGTGGACTTATTATATTTTATAAAAAAGTTTGAGGAATTAGTTTAGATTTATGGGTTTATACTTTATATTAGTTTTTTTGGAAAATCTAGAAAGCTACAATTCATTCAGAAAAACCCGCAAGGCGCGAGCAACGAAATATAAAGGCAAAATCAAAACGTTAAAAAAGACCTGCACAAAATACATCAATACACCACGAAAATAAAACAACTAAAGCTTACGACGAAGGACTTATCAAACAATTACACCACTTGGGTTTAGCCTCCAATCTTCAAAACCCCATTGCACCATTTTAGAACGATTGACAAACCATAGGTGAATCAACGCCTTTAGGGAAGCCATAAGATCTTCTTTTAGGATTGAGTGTCTTAAATCGGGAGAGGAATGCACTAGTTTATTCCTCCACTTCCAAATCAACCACATTAGCGCGAAACTTGAAGCTAAGAACGCTTTAGTCACATTTCCATATCCAAGTTGATAATTCGCAACACTTAAAGCATTACTAAGACTAGCTGGGGGAGGCTCATTGATGTGCCACCACCAAGGTTGGAGAATTCGGATCTCCGGGAAATCTCGTTTGGACTTTTTTTGAGAGATCTCGGCATCTCGGAATAATCTCGGGGAGATCTCGGACGTTGACTTTATAGTTTTTTTTTAATAAAAATATACATAAAAACATAAATATATGTATATTTATATACGTTTTTACGAGATTTTACAAAAATATCCGAGAAAGAGCGAGAAAATCTTAGAAATTACGAATTTTACAAGAAAATATTACAAATTAGCAAGAAAATCCAAGAAATCGTGCATTTGACTAAGTTTGACCCCGTTGACCGAGAAATCTCAGGAGATGAACATCTCGTCTCGGTGCCTTCTAAAAACGAGATCTTGGGGGAGATCTCGGGGAGATCTCGGGAGATTTACAACAGTGGCCACCACGAAATAAGATTCTTCCAAAGCGGAGCCACAAATATACAACTTACAAAAATATGATCGACATCTACTTGGATAACATCACAGAAGGGGCATGAAGTAGATACCTTGTTAAACACCACGTTTCATTAAATTCACTCTAGTTGCTAAGCCATTAAAAGCAACTCTCCAAACGAACATGTTCACTTTATTGGAGAGGCACGACAACCAACGATTAACAACAAGAGGAGTGTCTCCACCAAGCAGAACATTATCAATTAAGCATGACAAAAGTTTCACCTTAAAGATACCTTTTGTGTTGAGCTTCCAAACTCATTTGTCATCATTCACCGATATTATTAGATGTCGTAAACATGTCGTTGATCTTTAAAATATCATAATGGGCCCTTCTCATGTTTGTTCGCCAATCCCAGTTAGCTTTTAGCCCATCCGCCTCGTTAGAAACACGATCAGCAACACTGGATGTTTGATGACGATCAAGCGCAAATAACCTTGAAAGCAGGGACTTAAGAGGAGAAAGTATTTGAGATCCACATAACATGCCATAAGCTAACATTCAAGCCATTCCCAATATTACAAATAATCGTCGAAGAAAAAGGAACCCCATATTTATCAATTTCAAACCCACTTTTAAATATATTAGACCAAACCGAAAATGAATTAAGAGACCTAGAAGAGCATTTTAAACCACCAAGCAGATCATGAATGGATGTTACTATGCGAGCCTATAATGTTTGTTTCTCTAATTTTAACCTCCACCACCATTTAGCGAGCAAACTAAGATTTTTCGCCTTCAAACTACCAATTTCGAGACCGCCCAATGCTTTACTTTTCATGGCTTGATTCCAATTAATCCAATATATCCCACGTTTGCTATTGAACCCCCATAAAAACCTTCTTCGAATTGCCTCGAACTTGCTAATAACAGTCATAGAAGCTTTGAACATATATATGAAAATAGCGGAAGACTACTCAACACCGATTTGATTAGCAAAAGTCTACCACCGATCGATAATAATCATGCCTTCAAAGGATTTAACTTAGCCTTAAAAAAATTTCAGCGATGACATACTTGGAGCTGATTTTGTTCATATTCTGCCGTACTGGAAGCCCCATGTATACAAAAGGGAGGATGTCTGGCGAGCAGTTGAACAAATGGGCCATATCAGTGACCACCGCAGTAGGAAGCCTAATACCAAAGATTTTTCCCTAAGACAAATTAATACGCAAGCCAAGTGACATACCAAACCATGTCACAATATAGATCAAATTAGCAATGTTTGAGTCTGACCATTCACCAAAGAAAAGGACATCATCTGCGAATTGTAAATGCGAAAATTGAATTGCATCACTGCCAACAGAAATCCCTTGATAAAACCCAGTCTCACGACATCATTCATCATGACACTGAAATTTTTGCCTACGATTAAGAATAAGAATGACGATAATGGATCGCCTTGCCTTAACCCCTTCTCGATTGAAAATTCATTAGTTACTTCCGCGAATTAGGACTGGAGCTCGACCTGAAGCAAGACACCCCCGTATCCATTTTCTCAAAGTTGATGAGAAGTTCATCTACCTCATTACATCATCTAAAAAATCCCAACAAACACAATCGAACGTTTTCTCGAAATCTATTTTTAAGAGAAAGAGATTGCGCTTATCATGTTTATACGAACTAATAACCTCATTTGCAATCAAAACACCGTCCATAATTTGTCTTCTCGTTATAAAAGTTTATTAGTTTGTACGGATTAACTTCGAAAGAACCTTCTGCAATCGATTCGCCAAAAGTTTAGCTACAATCTTTTAGAGACATCAAATGAGTCTTATGGGCCTATAATCATTAAAGCATACATGGTTCAAAGATTTGGGCATAAGAGAAATAAACGAACTGTTGCAACCCCTTGAAAAGTTACCATAGTGAGCAAACTCCTGAATGCATTTAACAATATCATTACCAATCACCTCCCAAAAACGTTTTATAAAATTAAAATTAAAACCGCCGAGTTCAGGAGCTTTTGAACACGCGCACTCCCAAACTGCCTGTATAATTCATCTTTCTCAAACGGACAGCATATCATAATGTTGTCAATATCAGACAACGTTAAAAAAGAGGGACTAGAGAACCTTGTACTGCAATCTTTTGACGTCTTAAATCATTTTTCAAAACAATCATACGTGGCCTCCTTAATTTTATCCGGATCAGATACCCATTCGCCGTTAATGTTTATACCCGTAATCCCAATCTTCTCCCTGATCTTTATGGAGGCGTGAAATAAATTCAAATTTTCGTCACCCTCAGAAGCCCAACAAACCCTACTTTTTTGATGCATCATTGACTTTTTGCTCTTTTTCAAGGACAAAAGTTGTGACTACAAAGTCTCATGATCAACAACTTTGAAATCGCAAGGGGTGTTAGACTCAGCCCAAAGATCCCATTCTTCTACTCGTTTATGCAATTTAGAAATAGAGTTATCTAGATCACCAAACGTAGATCGAGCTCAATACTTTAGCTCCACCTTTAGCTTCTTAAGCTTTTCCTTGTATGTCATGTCAGCCCAACCTACAACATTATTATCAGCCCATACCTTCTCCACTAATGACCCAATATAATCATGTCCAAGCCATGTATTAAAATATGTAAAGGGCTTCAGACCATAATTTAAACTCTTAAAAGATCGTGAATTTAGAAAAACAGGGCAATGATTAGAAATTCTCATTGGCATCGCAACCAGTTCCAAATTCGGTCGTAGATCAAATGCTTCCAACGACATTAAGACACGATCCAATCTGCCACATTTCTTACCATCCCTTTTCATCCACGTATACTTTCTTCCGCCAACTGAAAGATCAATAATTCCTAAATTACTAATGAATTTATTGAAAACCCTAACTCAGTTTCATTAAAGATTAACCCTTTCCTTTCGTCTTTGCTTCTAACCGAATTATAGTCACCAAAAATAATTCACATCCCGTCATGTGAGTGCATCAAATTGCATAAACCAGTCCATATATTCTGCTTAGCATTATAATCTTGGGGCCCGTAGACATTCACCAAATTTATCTTTGGAGAACCATAAGGCCATGATCCATAAACTCACAAAAAATGCCTTTCCGTAACAAAACCTTCTAACTGGAAGCAGTCGTTATTCTAAACAGACAGAATGCCAACAGAATAGCCAACGGCAGGACTAAAAGCATAGCTAAAGCTATTAGAGCCCCCAAATACTTACAATGTGCGATCTGTCAATCGATTCCAACTTCATCTCCTGAATGCCCATGAATTCAAATGACTAGAGAAAATTGATCTTCTTTAAAGCAATTCATTTATCCTCCCCATTTAAACCATTAACATTAATAGATAACATCTTCGTTAGAAACTTGCAAACACCGAGATTAAACCAAAAGACATTAATGTTCGAGGCCAATGATTCACCATTCCTACAACCAGGATGATTGAAGAATGTGAATACTCACAGAACACCTTCTCATCCCAATAGAAATTCGATGGCTCTGAGATGTACCAACATCTTCTTTGCCTTTTTCTTTTTTACGTCCGATTTTTTCAACTTATGAAAACTCATCTTCTTATCCACAGGTTTGAAAAGAGTATTAACTGGAGCTTTCTCTCCAAACCATTCACAACCGTGTTTTTGCGAAAAGGGGGTAGAGACATATACCTTTTTAGGTTTCGAATGATGTACAGAGTGATTACCTATATCCAATTTGAATCTAGTCCTACCCATAACCGATTTGGGTAAAGGATCCAAACCATCGCCTTCCAATATATTATCCTGTGGCCCAACATCTGCATCATTATACAAGAACCCAATATTTTTTTCTCATTCATTCCATTTTTAGTTGGCCAATTTTTCTCAATAAAGTTATGAGACCCATTATATATTAGATCTTTCTCATTTACAAAAGGCCCATTATCCGATTCATAATTTGGCAGTCAAATGTTCTCACCCTCCATATCTGCGTTTTGGGCCCCAGTAAAATTGCTAGGCGAACATTTGATTGGACTTTTAATCATATTGTCATTTACGAAACACTTTGATAATGGGCTGCCAGGCCTAGTGGTTGGCTCACTGGGCCCACAATCCATTCCATCAAAACCATGGTTATTTTTTGATGTTTCATAATGTGAAACGTTACTGTATTAATATTTCCATCTCCCTGAGTATCAAAACCTTGTCGATTATGGGAGAGTCCCCATGCCTAAAAAATTGAAATTCTTCTAAAATAGGAAATGACTTTTTGTCATCCTCTTCATCTTCTCCGGTAGACATCTTGCCTGAAGAGTTTTCCAGCCACGTTGAGGAACATGGAAGCTCATCACTTTGCACACATACCGCGATCATCCAACCTGAACAAATATATGGATCTAGAGGTTCCTCGGTGACCAAAACTTTCCAAATACCATTCTCGATACTAACAAAACTTACTTGATTAATCGGCTCCATATGATAACTATGAATTAATATTTTCTCCTAGCTAAACTTAAGTGATCATATTCAAGCACTTTTCCCTACTTGTTAGACGCCCACTTGTCAATAATAGCATTAGCATTAAAAAGAAATAGATAATCCATCCAGAATAATCCAAGTAAGTCTACAAAATGAATTTATGTTATTATTCCAAACATAGATAGTGCTCATCCTATTAGACAACCAGTACACATTTTAATTAGGCATCATTGGCTGCTTCACTTGATTCCCATTTGAACAAGATTGACATGCCACCAAGATATGAAATATGGCAGTCTTAGATCCCCTCAGTTGAGCAGATCGCCTTGATATTTCTTAGAACGTCTATATTTTGGACATCGCCAACAAAGGTTTTATCAAGCCTTGCTTTATCCACTATAGAGTCTTCGATGACTAAATTAGGACTAGATTTTTTTCCAGCAATTACATACGAAAAGCTTCGATCGTCAGGGTTGGCCCAGGTTGTAATCCTAGGCTGATTATGAAGATTTTTCGACTTGTCATTAGTCTGTCTGCATTCAGATCTCCTGTTGAATGATGATAGAATCTTAGCCTTATCCCTGACATACAATGCTTTATTCAGTTGGATTTTTCTATCTCCAACCCAAACATTTCTAGCCTCCTCGTTAAGCTTTCATCATCGCCTGTACCTTTTTTGAACAGAACAAAGACAAATTTCTTCCCTTCCTTAGATGTTTCATTGGCGATGAATACATCCATGACATGATCGTACTTATCAAACAGTGTCCATAAGAGTTCCATACCCCATTTATCAGGGAAATCTATGAAGAAAAAAGTTGTAGCAATCCTTTCCATTGTTCTTCCCACACGAGTCTTCCTCTTCCATTCACGTCTTTGATCTTTGTCACCGCCTTTGTTGTTTTCTTCGAGCAGCTTATCTCTTCGACGCCTGACTTAAGTCTACTCGTTTTGCTACATTAGCCTTTCTCGTTGACGATTGCAAAGAAGCAGAGGAATACACGGTCAAAATTGATGAACCTTTAAATTAGTTTTCTATTGATAAAAGTTTTTTATTTTTATTTATTTATTTATTTTATTAATTTTAGAATTCTCAAATACAGGCACTAATTACATATGTAACGACCTGACTTTTTGACTTGCTTTTGTGCTTTGTGCTTTCACGAAACTGCGTATTTGTGCGTACTGAGCTATACTATACTCTGGGATCTTACTACATGTGGATTACTTTCGTTTATATGTGAAAACGTGCCTTTAAGTACGTAGGGTACTTAACTTGATCCTCGGAAGCCTTTATGACCGTTAGTGTCACTTGACGTTTAGAACAAACTGCGTACTGTGTACACGTTTAACTTTGGTCATAATCGGAATATTATGACTACGAAATACTAATTGTTATTTTATAATAACAATTACTTGGGTTTTTGGATGCTTAATTACGCTTAGTAATTTACTAGAGCACACTAGTTCATCTTGTTGGACTTTCTACCTTGTTGGACTTTAGCCCACCCTACACTAGCTAGTAGACTATTTAATTAGCCTAATTATAATAAGTTAGTGACCTATAATAATGAAAGACAAATGTCCATTTATTAGAGGGAATATACTAGCATTTTTGTTAAGCATTATCCTTAATGTTGCATGAGATCCTAACATAAGCACATACTTTAGACAACCATTAATCAAAAAAGAAAAGTTTGTCCCCCTTGTCCCCCCACCATACCTACAGCCACCACCCCCTCCCCTACCCTCATTTCCTATAAATACCAAGCTTAACCCATTTATTTCACACTTGATTTTATTTACAAATTACACACACTTACTCTCTTATTCTCTCTCTAGTCTTTCTCACTCTAAAAAGTGTAAGTTTTAAATTTTCTTTCTCTTCTTCTTCCCTTCATCTACACGACATCATCATCATCATTTTATGGATCTAGCTTTTAGCTTTTGATCTTGTTATATCTTGTAGATTCAAACTTGAGTTTGAATCCTTCAAGAACATGAAAGATTCAAGCTTTCTAGCTTGGAATCTTCATTTACTTGTTAGATCTAGTTTGTAATTTCTTTGTTTTGTTATAAAGATCAAAACTTGTGTTTATGATCTTCATGTATCTTAAAGATCCAAGCTTTATGCTTCAAGATCTTCAAGAACACTAAAGATCCAAGCTTTCTAGCTTAGGATTTCATTATTTTGTTAAAGATCTTAGCTTTTTAGCTTATGGTCTCATTACTTTTATTATTTTGTTAAAGATCTTAGCTTTCTAGCTTATGGTCTCATTAATCTTGTAAAGATCCAAGCTTTCTAGCTTAGGGTTTTTTTTTAATACTTGAGATCTAAGTTATTATTGTAGATCTCACTTACTTGGAACCTTTTTGTGTTTGTTGTGATGATAAAGATCAAGTCTTCATCATCACATATGATGGAAATGCATAAACTTGTGTAAAATGGACAAAGGTTGAAGCTTTATTGGATCTATGCAATAAAGAGGCAATCTTGATGTTCAAAACTTGTAGAATGATAGATTTTACTCTTAGTTGTGTATTGATGGTTGAACCTTGGTCAAAGTGATACTAAAACATCAAAGAGTTGTACACTTGAAGCTTACAAGCATCAAGGATGAGAACCGTGATGAGCATCAAGTACCAAGAACTTCACCGGAGCACTGTTTGCTGTTTTTTGGGGTCTGATAAGACTTCTGGGCTTCTGGAAAATTGATTTTCAGATAGTTCGTTTTGATTATATGACTTTTCATTTAGGCCTCGAATTAATCCGATATACAGTTTAGGATTTATAGCCTTCCGAAAGTCACTACGCCTTTGTAACGTTGTGCTGAAATTTCTGACCTACTCGCACTGAAACCGTCGCCACGGTCAAACGAAGACGAGTTAGGTTCTGAAAATTTGTCAGCGGTTAGAGGACTCACATACGGAGCCATGGCCACTGACTACGCGTCTTTTAGATTTGTATAGAGGTCGTAACAGCTGTCCGAAGTCAGTCTTTTGTTTCGATCTCTATTCTTGTTAAACTTACCTTAGTGTTGGTGAATGATGATGATAATGATGATGACACTTAAACTTAATTTATTCACTTTTAAACTTATTGGGACAACATACTGACCTAGTGACCTTTGACTTAGGTTGATGATATTGCTTTAAACATACATATATTTCGACGCAATATCATTTATATTTCATCAGCATTTACCGAAACAAAGACATTCATATGCATAATTTACGAGAAAAATGACAAAAGTAAACGCGAGCTTGAAGTTTGATAAAACAACGATAAAACGACGGATTTAAACCAAATATATATCAAGATAATGTTTACCCGAATGCAAGTTCAAGATGATCGAAGAGAAGAGTTCAAATGAAAAGTTCCAAGTCGATATACGTAAACACGGGATCAACAGAGAACAAACGAAAAAATAAAAATAGTAAAACTGTTGACTACTCTTACGCAAAACGTGTGAAGGTTTACGCGAAACGCGTAGTATTTAAGTCTTACGCGTATCGTGTGAGTATCTACGCGAAATGCGTAATCTCCTGTCCAGATCCAGATTCCAAATGCAAATGGGACGGCTGCTTTTGTGTTTAATATAACTTACTTTTCAGCTTTACAGAAGAAAAGGAATTAACAGCTCAAAATTTACCTACTACTTGAATCTCAGACTCTTATAATACGGAGTACTACTTACACATTACAGACAGATACAAGACAGTAGAGAATTCATACAACTCAAAAATTCCACACAACCTTTTATTCTGTTTATTTTTCCTTCAATTACTCTGTATTAATTTTAATTTCCAAAATTCAATAATTAGGATAGTTTCAGTTTTAAGGGTGTATTGTTCGTGACTAAGGGTATTATTGTACGCGCTAAAGGGGTATTGTTATTGTAATTTTCTACCGTTTAAAGTAAATGAGAGTGAAGACTTTCGTAAGTATATCTTATTAAAATTATCGTTATCAATTTTTATCGTTATTATTATGTTTGTAGATTTATATTTTCATGTTTACCCTAGTATAATGAGTAGCTAATTTCCCTAGTGTTTGCTTAGATGTAGAGCCCCTAGTGAAATGGATTGTTATCATTTGTAAAAATTAAAATATAACTCTAGTATTTTTAACATTGAGCCTAATTAAAAGAACCATTATTATGTATTTGGATATTTAACCCCTGTCACTTAATTTGTTAGATTAAAATAACGAAAGTTATTTTTATTTTTATAAATTAAGCTTCAACATTAAAAGTGATCTAGACGAACTTATAACTAATTTACTAACACTAAATTAAAAGTAAAGTTCGGTGGTTTGGGTAATATCACTAGTCATATAATAGTGAAATTGTAAAAAGGGAAACCGTTATGATTTGGGTTTTGGCGAAGGTCAAAAATGGGTTGGGTCTCAATTTAAATACTTAAGGATTAGTAACTATCTAAATATAATCCAATGAAAATTAGATTTAATTTAGTTAGCCAAAACTTTATATTTATTCGAAAGGAAAATATAAGTTTTATACTAAACATTTTAATACGAGCTTAAACTTAAAACAATCCATGAATCTAGAGGTGACACATTTAAGTAAACACTCCCATTTATATATTGCTAATTATTATTATTATTATTTACGTATATTTATTCAGTAAAACAAAAAAATTATACAACATTATAATTCAGTTTAAACATTACTGTTTTGTCACATCGATTATATCATACGCGGATTGTGTATACATCACACGATACGCGTACGTTTTAACACACACGCGGAACGCGTATATCATTACGCGAAACGCGTAAGTATAAATACGAGTACTGTAGCAATTAGGTTAAAATCTAGGGTTTTAAATATTTTATTATTATATTTAAGTTATTAATTTATAACTAGTATTTAAGATAATAATTTATAATTAGTAATTAGTTTATAATTAGTTAATTATTATAATTCCTATTAATTTATATTAATTTAATTAAAATATGTTATTTAGTTAATTTAAATAAATTTATATTATAATTGCTTAAAACAAAATTCTAATTAATTAGTTTTATTAAAAGTTATTATTTTATTAATTATCATTTAGTAATAAACTTATTAGTATACTTTCAATTAATTCACTTTTAAGTTAATAATTATAAATAATGAATTCGTATAAATTAATAAGTAGTTCAATTAAATTAGGATTAAGTTATATTTTATTATTATTATGTAGTATTATAAATTCCTAATCCAAAACCCCCTTTAAATAAGTTTAACCTCAAAGACTATTAAAAAATTAATTTGAACACCGTCTCCCTGTGGAACGAACCGGATTTACCAACAAACTAAACTACACGGATAGGACTAGTTGCCTATATATGTTTGAAACCAACCTAAATTCATTAAAATACTATATATATAATAAATCAATTCGTGTAACAAAACAACTCAAATCCGTTCATAAATAAAGGTACTGTTTCAACGCATCAACTTTTTGGCGCCGCTGCCGGGGATCGGTTTTCGTTCATAAAAATTTTAATAGACTTTAGGTTATTCGATCCTTTTATAGGAATTCATTCCTAGAAAAGCTTTTAGTGTTATGATAGAAATTAATGCATGAATTTACGTTCCTCCAACACTGAATTAACTCCTCCATATCTTGAACCTGAAAGAGAATTTCACGAACGTTTAAAAGCTCAAGAAGTAGAATCTCTCGCTGAGGATTTAGAATCACTTTCATTAGATTCTAACTCTGAACCAGATATTCAACCAATCATAGAGCCAGTTATTAAGGAAGAAGAAGAGATGGTTGTTACAAATCAAACGATGGAAGCATTAATGAAGGCGACAAGAACAGGTCAAGGCCACGCAATTATCCAACCTACGATGACTGACGACTTTGAAATAAAAGGTCAATTCCTTCACATGGTGACTAATACATGCCAATTCGGTGGAGCTCCAAATGAGGATGCTAACGAGCATCTTCATAAGTTTGTAAGCATTTGCAAGCTATTCAAAATTAAGGATGTCTCCGATGAAGTCGCATGTTTGAAAATCTTTCCATGGTCCCTAAAGGACGATGCAAGAGATTGGTTAGACTCATTACCAGAAGGTTATATCGTAGACTGGAATGATATGATGGACAAATTCTTGTCAGAGTTCTTCCCTGCTTCAAAAGCAGCAAAATTGCAAAGTGATATAAATCATTTCAAGCAAAAGTTTAACGAGACCCTTTATGAAGCTTGGACCTGATTCAACAAAATGCTTAGGGTATGTCCTCAACACGGGTTGAATACATTCCAAAAAGTCCAAATATTCTATAAAGGAGTAAATGTTGCTACTAGAAAAGATATAGATGTTGCAGCTGGAGGTTCGATAATGAAGAAATCACCAGAAGACGCTCACACAATCATTGCCGATATAGCAGCACATTCCCATAATTGGCATCAAGAGATAGAATTCTCTAGATCATCAACCGTTGCTAATATCGAAAGCAATGATGAAATTGCTTCTTTAAAATTTCAAATGGCAAATCAAGCAAGACAAATTGAGAAAGTAACCAAGGAAATGCATGCTATCAGGGTAGGATGTGAAATGTGCCAAGGCCCCCCATCTTACTAGAGATTGTGATAAAACAACGATGGAAGAGCAAGCAAATTTCCTAGGTTACTTGCGAAAAGGTGAAATGAATTTCAACGATTTTCCAGCGATAGAATCAAATAACCGAAAATATCCTCCAATTAACAACTACCAAGTAGGAGGACCTTCAGGTTTAAATAATAATAACTATCAAGGAGGAAATCCGGTTTACCAAAATAACCAAAATTTCCAAAATCAAAATCAAAATCAAAATCAAAGAAATGCACCACCAGGTTACAATAACCTAAATAACCGAAATCAACCTCAACGAATTTATCAAAATAATTTCCAACACAATCAACCACAACAACAACCACAAGCACTTATACAACCACAACCCGAAAAGAAATCCGGTTTAGAAGATCTCTTAAGAGATTTTATGGTTAAGCACGAGCAAACTGCGGAAATTCAAACTCAACAAATTCGAAATCAACAAGCTACGATTCAAAATTTAGAAAGAGATATTGGAAGGATCTCACAGTTACTATCAGAGAGGCCACCAGGCGCTCTCCCCTCAAATACTCAAGTGAATCCCAACAACAATCAAACAAGGAATGAGCATGTAAATGCTATAACTACTAGAAGTGGTTTAACTGTTAACCCAGAAACTAGTAAAACCTCAGAAGTTCCTTTATCTTCTTCTAGTTTACAAAAACCTTTGATATAGATGAGCATGTTGAGAAAGAACAAGAGAAAATTGATCCACCTGAGATCATATCAAAGAAAAGTGAAGAAACACCTGTAAAGGTGCACAAGACACCTATTCCATACCCGAAGGCATTAAAGAAAGACAAACTCGCGAGCCAATATCAAAAATTTGCAGATATGATCAAGCAAATTAGCATTAACATGCCACTCACGGAAGTTCTTAGGGGTATGCCAAATTATGGAAGGTTTATCAAGGATCTCATAGCCGACAAAGGTAAATATGAAGAGGTTTCAACCACATTCCTCAATGAGGAATGCTCAGCAATTTTGCAAAAGCAAAAGATGCCACCGAAACTCGGAGATCCTGGTAGTTTCATTATTCCTTGTCTGATGGGAGATTCAGTAATGTACGATGCATTAGCTGACTTAGGCGCAAGTATCAATCTTATGCCACACTCCTTATACTTAAAACTAAACCTAGGTGATCTAAAACCAACTAGGATGTGTATACGCCTAGCAGATAGAACTTTTAACTATCCTATTGGTATTGCCGAAAATCTACCAGTTAAAGTCAATCATTTAATCTTTCCTGCCGACTTCGTTGTCCTTGAAATGGAAGAAGATAGCAAGGTTCCCCTAATTCTAGGGCGACCATTTCTAAATACCGCTGACGTGATTGTGCGAGTTAAAGATAAAAAGCTTAGTCTAGGTGTAGGGGAAGATAGAGTTACCTTAAACATAGACAAAGCTATGAAACAACCTATCTCCTCCGATGACGAATGTTATAAGTTAGACATTGTTGATTGTTGTGTTGAAAAAGAATTGCAAGAATTACTAAATATAGACACCTCGAACTTCACCCCAATGAGTGAAGGTGATGAATTCGATGTAGAACTTGAACTTGACCAATTGTTGAAAGTAGTCATCGATGAAGATTGCTGTGAGGAAGAAATTTCCAAGGAAGATGAACCCTTTGAAGAAATTACCGATGGTAACAGGTTCCGAATAAAATCTTCCTTGGAAGAACCACCAACCTTGGAACTTAAAGAACTCCCGGAACATTTGGAGTATGCTTATCTCCAAGGTACATCACAATTACCTGTTATAATTCATCAAAACTTTCCAATGACGAAAAGAGTAGGTTAATGTCCGTTCTAAAAACTCATAAGAAAGCAATTGCTTGGAAAACAACCGATATTCCAGGGATTAACCCCGCTTATTGTACTCATAAGATTCTAATGGAAGAAGATTTTAAACCCGTGGTACAAAGACAACGAAGGTTAAACCCTAACATGAAAGAAGTTGTCAAGAAGGAGGTTATCAAGTTACTTGATGCCGGGTTAATATACCCTATATCCGATAGCCCATGGGTTAGTCCTGTCCAAGTGGTACCCAAGAAAGGGGGTACAACTGTTGTTCTTAATGATGATAATGAACATGTTCCTACAAGAACAGTCACTGGCTGGAGAGTCTGTATAGACTACCGTCGTTTAAACGACGCCACAAGGAAAGATCATTTCCCACTTCCTTATATTGACCAAATGCTAGAACGTTTAGCGGGGAAAGAGTACTATTGTTTCCTTGATGGATTCTCCGGTTATTTTCAAATTCCCATTGATCCAAAAGACCAAGACAAGACAACTTTTACTTGTCCATTTGGTACATTCGCATATCGACGAATGCCGTTCGAATTATGCAACGCGCAAGGCACCTTTCAAAGGTGTATGATGGCAATATTTCACGACATGATAGAAGGAAGTATGGAAGTCTTTATGGACGATTTCTCTGTTTTTGGAGACTCCTTCGATTCATGCCTTTCAAACCTTGAGCGAATGTTAATTCGTTGTGAGGAATCAAATCTTGTTTTAAATTGGGAAAAATGCCACTTCATGGTGAAGGAAGGCATTGTTTTAGGACACAAGATTTCTCGAGATGGAATGGAAGTAGACAAAGCTAAGATCGATGTAATCTCAAAGCTTCCTCCTCCAACTAACGTTAAAGGAATTCGTAGTTTCTTAGGTCATGCAGGATTCTATCGACGATTCATAAAGGATTTTTCCAAAATCGCTCGACCCATGACTAAACTTCTCGAGAAAGACAGTACATTCGACTTCAATGACGAATGCTTACAAGCTTTCTCCATTCTAAAAAATAAACTTATGAATGCACCCATTATGGTATCACCCGACTGGTCCAAACCTTTCGAGCTAATGTGTGATGCTAGTGATTTTGCGATGGGAGCTGTTTTAGGTCAACGTCAAGATAACAAATTTCAACCAATCTACTACGCAAGTAAAACAGTTACAGGAGCTCAGTTGAATTACACAACTACTGAGAAGGAGCTTCTTGCAGTAGTTTTTTCGTTCGATAAGTTTATATCTTACTTAGTGTTATCTAAAACAATTGTTTATACCGATCATTCAGCCCTAAAGTACTTATTCAAAAAGCAAGATGCTAAACCTAGACTAATTCGTTGGATTCTTCTCCTACAAGAATTTGACATTGAAATTAAGGATAAAAAGGTGCTGAAAATCTCGCTGCAGATCACTTATCCCGTCTTGAAAATCCTAACTTAGAAACACTCGACGAATCTGTTATTCATGATACTTTTCTGGACGAGTTCCTTATGAGAATTAAAACAGAAGAAGAAATTTCATGGTTTGCGGGCTATGCTAATTATCTAGCCGCGGGAATTCTTGCTAAAAATCAAACTTATCAGCAAAAGAAGAAATTCTTTGCTGATCTGAAGTTTTACTTCTGGGAAAGCCCTAACCTCTTTCGTATAGGGGCTGACCAAGTTATTCGTCGATGTGTATACGGCAAAGAAGCGCAACAAATTCTAGAGCACTGTCATGAAGGACCGGCTGGTGGACATTTGGGACCAAGCTATACAGCCAAAAAGGTTTTTGACTCAGGTTTTTACTGGCCTACAATTTTTAAAGATGCATACAATATGATAAAAACTTGTGATGCTTGTCAAAGATCTAGAAATATCTCCAAGAGAGACGAAATGCCACAACAAAGCATCCTAGTATGCGAAGTATTCGACATTTGGGATATTGACTTCATGGGTCCATTCCCCGCTTCTAACAAATGCAAATACATTCTCGTGGCAGTCGATTACGTTTCTAAATGGGCTGAAGCAAAAGCCCTACCCACTAACGATGCTCGAGTTGTTGTCAGCTTTCTTAAAAATCTTTTCTCGCGTTTTGGGATTCCAAAAGCATTAATCAGTGATCGTGGAACTTATTTTACAAATTAACTACTCGAGAAAGTGCTAAAAAAGTACGGAGTTAATCATCGTTTTTCAACTTCTTACCACCCTCAAACGAGTGGCCAAGTTGAAAACACAAACAGAGGTCTTAAACGAATTTTAGAAAGAACGGTTAAAAATAATCTAAAAATCTGGCATCAAAAGCTAGATGATGCGCTTTGGGCATTTAGAACTGCATTCAAAATGCCCATCGGTACTACACCTTTTCGATTAATTTATGGTAAGGCGTGTCATCTACCTGTCGAAGTTGAACACAAGGCATACTGGGCTCTGAGAGAATGTAATACCGACCTTGTGAAAGCCGGAGAAAACCGATTCTTACAACTGAATGAATTAGATCAATTAAGGCTACAAGCGTATGAAAATTCTAAAACATACAAGGAGAAAACTAAAAGATGGCACGATGCACGGTTAAAAGAAAAGAAAGAATTTGAACAAGGAGATAAAGTATTAGTATTCCAATCACGTTTTAAGTTTTCACCTGGGAAACTTAGATCCCGATGGACTGGGCCATATATAATAAAACAAGTTTTTCCATCTGGATATGCAGAATTATATAGCAAAGACGGTGGAACTTTCAAAGTGAACGGTCATCGACTCAAATTATACTTTGAAGGAATCAATACTACGGAAAGAAATGAGATCACGTTCTACCCTAAGGACAAGTAAATTCAGGGTAACTTTCAGGTTTTTCAACTCCATTCTCGAACTTTATTTTCATCTTAAAGAGTGGGGTTTGTTCGGTCTTTCCCCAGCAGACACTAAAGAACTAGTCTTCTCCCTCCATTCTACCTTTTTATTTTTATTTTCTTATTTTTATTTTTTATTTATTGTATATTTTCAAGATGCGCAATCAATATGTCTACAACCATTTCCTTTTGATGTGCGATAAAATTTTACCGAGGGACATGGTATTAGATATAAAGAATAAATGCGATCAGGCGAGTAAAGAAATAAGGCAAAAACTTAACGAGAAAAATTACGCCAAAGGAAAATCAAAATC
Source organism: Rutidosis leptorrhynchoides (assembly GCF_046630445.1). Lineage (NCBI taxonomy): Eukaryota > Viridiplantae > Streptophyta > Magnoliopsida > Asterales > Asteraceae > Rutidosis > Rutidosis leptorrhynchoides. The sequence continues at coordinate 676,023,486 of NC_092334.1, read as the reverse complement.
AGCTAAGAAACGTCGAGCGCGTCATTTGGGCAAATGTGTAAAATGTGGAAAACCAGCTCATTACGGAAATTGCCCAAAGAACCAGACAGACTCTAATTTCGAATACGTAACCTTATGCCGAGAAGGGCCTTTTAAATGTTCAAGGGAAAACCTCTTAAACTAACGAGGTTACGCCTACGAAGCCATGGGGGGCGAAATGATGCCACTCCACTACGAGGCGAGTCAACGCGGGTTCACAATCTAATCATTTTTCTCGCCAATTGTGTGTTTGTGCATTTTTGTAATTTTGTGCATTTTTGTGTGTTTATGTTTTGGTGTGTTTTAGTTGGTATTTGTTTATTGTGTTTTTATTAAAAAAATAGGTCTACCATTTAAAATTGATAAACCTTGAGTTTAACCTGTTTTCATTAAAAACGATAATGTTAAGTGTAACAACTGAATTGTCGTTCTTCAAATTGCACGAAAATTTATTGTTGGATTCATAATATATCTTTTAAATAGTAAACCACAAAAACAAAAGAAAAATTAAAACTACTAAAAATATACTTTTTTATCAATAACCGTAAAGATATATAACTTGTAAACTTTTGTCGTGGGTAATGATAGATGTAGCAACCGAGATTGTCTCTACCTAGTTGATAGGAAACAAAGTTTTAAGTTTGAAAATTAGTTGGTTCGAAAGTATATAATTATATATATAAAAAATAGAGTGTATTTTAAATTCATTTAATTTTTATTTTTCATGTACTTGTTTTTAATTTTAAAATATTAATTTTCTTTTAATTTTAAAAAATTTAAAAAGAAAAAAAAATAGAGTGTTTTTAAGTTGTTTTTGAAAAATTTTAAAAACTTTAACTTTTAAAGTATTAAATTTTATAAATTGAAATTAAAATTTATAAACGGATAAAAACTAGGTATACCAACCGAAATTTCCGTTACAACAAATATAAATTTAAAATTGATATTTTGAAAATTTAAATACTTATAAAGTTGAAAAAAAAAAAAAAAATAAATAAATAAATAGAATGTTTTGTTTTATTTTTATATTCGTAAAATTTTAAAAACTTTAACTTTTAAATTATTAAATTTTATAAATTAATTTTTAAAATTTATAAACGGATAAAGACTAGGTATAACAACCGAAATTTCCGTAGCAACAAATATAAATTTATAAAAGAAATTTTAAAGGTTTGATTGATTATAAAGTTGAAAAAAAAAGCGTCCTAAAGCTTACGCGGAACGTGTGGCTATCCACACGAAACGCGTAGAAATAAATGCTACGCGAAACACGTAGTACTACGCGAAACGCGTAGAGTCAAAATCAGGTACTAATCAGATCGACCAGCAGCTTCTCCTCCACACTCTCTTATTTTTTTTTTCTCTGCTGTGGACGAAGGAGAACACAAAAACCCCCAAAAATCACACCCAAACACTAAATTAATACTATCAATCTCCTCCAATTCATCTACCTTTCAACATGCTGAGATTGGTAAGGGTCCTAAACCCGTTTTTACCACTTGTTTTTCAACTTTTTCATTTATTATTTTTATGGCTTTAATCCGAATTAATGCATGATATTGTTGAATTTTGCTTGATTAATGCTATATCTATGTTGTTAGTGTGATGTTAAACCCGATTAGCATAAGAATTTGATGTTTAATTGATTATTGAAAAGTTAGGGTTTATGTAAATTGGGAAAATTGAGGAATTGCTATTGAATTGTGATTATTTTGGATATTTTTAGATGTTTTTAGATGTTTTGATAGTAGTAGAAGCTTTGAATATAAGTTTGATTGATTGATTTTATGATTTTAATTTTCGTCTAAATTTGATAATTTTTTGTAATTGTCATGAATCAAGTATGGATTATAATGATGATTAGGAGCTGGAATATACGCAATGTGATTGAATTGGATTATATATGCTTAGCTCATTGCGTGTTTCCACTTGTGAATTAAACTTTGTTTTTTAAACTTGATTTATGATTATGAATTTTTGTTTTATTGTTTTAATTTTTAGAAGTAAACTGTTGTTGAAATATTGATTCCTGTGGTGTTGAAACAAGCTTGTATGTCAAGGATGAATTCTTTGCTAACATTAACATACCCAATTGGGACGATTCTCTTGTTTTAAAATGTTATGCAGAGATTATTTAGAATGGGAGCTGTTAACCAACAACAAGGGGAAGAACAAGTAACACCGAAAATGGAACAACAACTTCAGAATCTGCACTCGAACCTGAGATTTCCTTATGATTTACCTAATCGATTACAAAAGGTTAAGGACTTACTTTCTCTGGTCAATAGAAACATCTCTCCATTATACGTTGTAGATTGGGCTCCTTTAGGACACCCAGTCAACCTAGATGAACAAATAAGGGGAATTTAAAACCAAAGTTTTACAAACGAATTTGGAATGACTTTGGTTTTTAATGATTTTGAGAGATTGTTTAGTTTAAATAGCCCTGTATATAGAGAATGGTGTTTAGAGTTCTATTCTACCGTTAGAATGAGTTTACACCCAGAAACTATCAATGACCCTAATTTTCTACAATTTCGACTTGGTGGGGTAGATAGAAGTATGTCCCTAAGCAATGTGACTGACGCATTAGGGATTTACACCATTGAGGAGATGTTGGCTCCAGGTTTTAGGGAGTATATTTTTACAGGGGCTAGATATACAGGAAATTATGATTCTTCGAGAGTCTGGCAATCTTTCACTAATAGAAATACATATGAGCCAGGCCAAGAATCATACCTAAAGATCACTGATGTTCGCTTTAGAATAATTCATAAGTTTATAGCGAACACAATAAACCAAAGGTCATTTACTAATACAGATAAAATTAATTATATTGACCTTTGGTACTTAGATGCGATCAGAGATAGAGATACATTTGTTAGTATACCCTATGGAGTTGCTTACTTTTTGGCCCATGTTGGTAAGGGTGCTAGAGGAACAAGTGACATGTCAGGGGGTCACTACATTACGTGTCTAGGAAACTGGTTCGGACTCGACCCGAGTGAATTAGAACCTCCAATCCAACAGGTAGATCAGGCTGTTAAAACTTTAGGATTGGAGGTGTATAGGACGGCAAAGGCTATACACGTGAGGGGCGGGGTAATTAGTTTAAGACGACAGGAAGTTGTTGCTTCCGCTCCTATGGAGGAGGATGAGGAACCCGCGAGGGAAACTAGGAAGAGACGCAGACAGCCAGATCAGGCTAGTTCGTCTAGTGCAGGTATTTCTGATTTCGACATGCTACAAAATTCGTTTGATTCATTGAGTTTAGACGTAAGAAACTCATATGAAACATGGGGACAGAGATCAGAAAACCAATACACTAGTTTATCTCAACAGTTAGGGGATGTAAGGGCAACCCAATTAGATCAGGGTAATATTCTAGAAAACATCCGCTACGATCAGAGGGGCTAGGGAGCACAGTTAGAGTGGGCGCATCATCAGGTATATTTATACGCAGCTAACCCACAGGCTTACACACCCTCAGCCTTTCCATCATACCCCCAATGGAAAGCACACGGTGACCGTCTACCTCCACCTTATGACCCCAACGCTGCCCTAGCCGCAAGTCAGGAATCCTATAGGCATTTTTATGAGGAACAACGCCTAAATGAACAACGGCAGCAACAACAGCGGGAACAGGAAGATCAGGGAGGCCCTGCGTGGTCATTTTTCTAGTTTTCTTTTTAGTTTAGAACAATTTTTTTTTTTGTATTTGTTTGTATAAAATGATTTTTATGGTGTGTTAATTTACTTTTATATTTTTTATATTTACAAAAACTTTTAGTGTGGGGTAAAACTTTTGTACTACTAAAGTACAACCCCATCTCGTTTGTGATTGACATATTTGTTGACATGTACTTATGATGATGAGATTCGACTTAACGAAACACTAAACCAATACTAAATTATGATAAAAGGAGTGGATATGTTGATACGATAAGAAAGTTTACAATCTCCAATTTTTAACTAAGGAAGTTCTAACAACCTTTACACTTTTTGCCCTCTCAAATTTATATATTTTATCTGATTTTATGTAATGAGGGCATTACATAATCTTAAGTGTGGGGTGGGAGTATATAAATTCTCGAGAACTTATAACTTGGTGGTTTTTACGAAAAATTTTAAAAATTTTTAAACAAATATATCTAGTCAATTTTTAAGGTAATATCGAGCAATTAAAGAATAGGTGTTAAAAAATGAAATTATTGTCTCCATACAATAAAAATACATAAGTTTATTTGATTAAAATATATAAAAGAAAACCAAGTATAGCAGAATTTATAAACCCATATGTTTAGAACCATTTATCACATGTTTCTATGAAGTTTATTGCAGATATCATTGCTTTGGAATGTATAAACCTGAAAATCTCATTAAGGAAGCAAAGTCTTCCAAAATGACACACTTGCTAACCTATGTTAGAAGATGTAGTCCAGAACAGCTGTAGGTTGACGAAAAATTATGAAAAGTCGTCTCTATCATCAGCTGGAAATCCACCTCACCTCAGCATCAAACATGATTTTTGGTGGTCAGACTTATCCTAACCTTGAGATGGATCTATCTCGTACAATGAGGGGGGGGGGCACATTGCAAATTAGCTTTTAAGACTAATGAATCTAATCCCCAGATGGATGATCTCCGTAAAGATCAACCGCATGTATGTTTGACCGCGGTCAACATACATATGCCATAACAAATTGAGGTTGCAAACTCATGGTTCACCGATGATATTTGGACACGATATAATTTTACTCTAAAACTTATGCTATTTTATGAATTATATTGTGTAAAACCATTTTTAGGACATTCGGTTTCAAGTTCCATGAGACTTCAATTATGGGGGCGGATAGTTTGTTAATCGCCGACTGAGACTTCGATTTTCAGTTACCCTCGACCGAAATTTGAGGTTAAAACCGGAAAACGTGTCTAGTATAAAAACTAGCATGCCATTTTATAAAATCTTAAAACATTTTCATAAGGTCCAATTTTCCCTAAGGATCTAAATTTTTAAACCTTAATCACGAGATTTCTACTTTGTTTCTGTTGTCAGAATTTCATTTCGTGTGGTGTGCATGTGATCCAATAATTATTGTGTAGTGTTTCCAACTTATTCCATATAGCGTGTGTTTCATTTCGTGTAGCGTGTGTTGTGTGATTTAATGTTCGATATGGAAAAATATGTAATGTTCCGATTCTATTTAGAAGATGTAATTGCTTGAGGACAAGCAACGTTCAAGTGTGGGGTATTTTGATTTTGCTTTAAACATACATATATTTCGACGCAATATCATTTATATTTCATCAGCATTTACCGAAACGAAGACATTCAAATGCATAATTCACGAGAAAAATGACAAAAGTAAACGCGAGCTTGAAGTTTGATAAAACAACGATAAAACGACGGATTTAAACCAAATATATATCAAGATAATGTTTACCCGAATGCAAGTTCAAGATGATCGAAGAGAAGAGTTTAAATGAAAAGTTCCAAGTCGATATACGTAAACACGGGATCAACAGAGAACAAATGAAAAAATAAAAATAGTAAAACTGTCGACTGCTCTTACGCGAAACGTGTGAAGGTTTACGCGAAACGCGTAGTATTTAAGTCTTACGCGTATCGTGTGAGTGTCTACGCGAAATGTGTAATCTCCTGTCCAGATCCAGATTCCAAATGCAAATGGGACGGCTGCTTTTGTGTTTAATATAACTTACTTTTCAGCTTTACAGAAGAAAAGGAATTAACATCTCCAAATTTACCTACTACTTGAATCTCAGACTCTTATAATACGGAGTACTACTTACACATTACAGACAGACACAAGACAGTAGAGAATTCATACAACTCAAAAATTCCACACAACCTTTTATTCTGTTTATTTTTTCTTCAATTACTCTGTATTAATTTTAATTTCCAAAATTCAATAATTAGGATAGTTTCAGTTTTAAGGGTGTATTGTTCGTGATTAAGGGTATTATTGTACGCGCTAAAGGGGTATTGTTATTGTAATTTTCTACCGTTTAAAGTAAATGAGAGTGAAGACTTTCGTAAGTATATCTTATTAAAATTATCGTTATCAATTTTTATCGTTATTATTATGTTTGTAGATTTATATTTTCATGTTTACCCTAGTATAATGAGTAGCTAATTTCCCTAGTGTTTGCTTAGATGTAGAGCCCCTAGTGAAATGGATTGTTATCATTTGTAAAAATTAAAATATAACTCTAGTATTTTTAACATTGAGCCTAATTAAAAGAACCATTATTATGTATTTGGATATTTAACCCCTGTCACTTAATTTGTTAGATTAAAATAACGAAAGTTATTTTTATTTTTATAAATTAAGCTTCAATATTAAAAGTGATCTAGACGAACTTATAACTAATTTACTAACACTAAATTAAAAGTAAAGTTCGGTGGTTTGGGTAATATCACTAGTCATATAATAGTGAAATTGTAAAAAGGGAAACCGTTATGATTTGGGTTTTGGCGAAGGTCAAAAATGGGTTGGGTCTCAATTTAAATACTTAAGGATTAGTAACTATCTAAATATAATCCAATGAAAATTAGATTTAATTTAGTTAGCCAAAACTTTATATTTATTCGAAAGGAAAATATAAATTTTATACTAAACATTTTAATACGAGCTTAAACTTAAAACAATCCATGAATCTAGAGGTGACACATTTAAGTAAACACTCCCATTTATATATTGCTAATTATTATTATTATTATTTACGTATATTTATTCAGTAAAACAAAAAAATTATACAACATTATAATTCAGCTTAAACATTACTGTTTTGTCACATCGATTATATCATACGCGGATCGTGTATACATCACACGATACCGTACGTTTTAACACACACGCGGAACGCGTATATCATTACGCGAAACGCGTAAGTATAAATACGAGTACTGTAGCAATTAGGTTAAAATCTAGGGTTTTAAATATTTTATTATTATATTTAAGTTATTAATTTATAACTAGTATTTAAGTTAATAATTTATAATTAGTAATTAGTTTATAATTAGTTAATTATTATAATTCCTATTAATTTATATTAATTTAATTAAAATATGTTATTTAGCTAATTTAAATAAATTTATATTATAATTGCTCAAAACAAAATTCTAATTAATTAGTTTTATTAAAAGTTATTATTTTATTAATTATCATTTAGTAATAAACTTATTAGTATACTTTCAATTAATTCACTTTTAAGTTAATAATTATAAATAATGTATTCGTATAAATTAATAAGTAGTTCAATTAAATTAGGATTAAGTTATATTTTATTATTATTATGTAGTATTATAAATTCCTAATCCAAAACCCCCTTTAAATGAGTTTAACCTCAAAGACTATTAAAAAATTAATTTGAACACCGTCTCCCTGTGGAACGAATCGGATTTACCAACAAACTAAACTATACGGATAGGACTAGTTGCCTATATATGTTTGAAACCAACCTAAATTCATTAAAATACTATATATACAATAAATCAATTCGTGTAACAAACCAACTCAAATCCATTCATAAATAAAGGTACTGTTTCAACGCATCAGTTGACGACCTTTCGGACCGACTTACTACCTGCATACGTTTCATATCGACTTTTACTGCTTATTCACTGTGAGTTATAGCATCCCTTTACTACTTTTTACTATCTTTGGGACTGAGAATACATGCGCTTTTTATGTTTTTACATACTAGACACGAGTACTTAAACTTTATATATGTGTGGGTTTCAAAATGGCACAAAGATTCCCCTTAGCTCGGTAATGTTTAATCATTGGTTTCTGAACCGTGAACGCGAATCTTAGATATGGATCCATAGGGTTTGACATCCCCACTCAGGCTAGTCGCGCTAGCATTCAACGGGTGTTTAATACTTCGAGGACAAACGCACTCGCCAGGTGCACTTTTAGGGGGTGATATACATACGTTAAGTCTAGTTACCGGGTGCCCACGGTTAAGCATATACTTTTCATACTGATTTAAACTGCTGATTGAAGCACTGAAATCTCGTGGTCTACATTACTTTACTGATTACAAACTATAGCTCACCAACATTCGTGTTGACTTTTAAGCGTGTATTTCTCAGGTGCTTAGACGATGTTGCTTCCACTGTTAGACTTGCTATCTTGGTGTTAGACTTGCTGTTATGGACCTGCTGTGTTAGATTTCTGCTGCATTACTTAGAGATGTCTCAATCATGGAACTTTTCTTTTGCATTCGTAACTTATGTTATTTTCAAATAATGACTTTGTAACGACCTTGGTGTCACGTTATCTTTTGTAAAACGTTATCTTTTATGAATGCAAACTGGTTTTCAAATAGCATGTAGTGTTTGACCTTGTAATGATCCTGTTGTTGATGAACCATACACGATGGTTTTGTACGGGGTGTCACATTTGGTATCAGAGAATTGGTTGTAGGGAATTAGGTTGCATTAGTGAGTCTAGACCAGACCGAGTAGGATTCACTAATAGGACTAATCTATAACTTGCTCGTTTACTTATCACTGCTTACTACTGCTGCATGTTACTGCTTACTTATACTGCCGTATGATCTTGCTGCATGCTACTGCTTACCCTTACTACTATATGAACTTGCTATTGCTTATCCTCGTTACTGCATGCTACTGTCTGCTTTCGATTGCATGTTACTTCGTTTAGTACTGTTGTTATTGCCATGCTATGTACTGCGGTAGACGATCTAGGTTGCGGTAGTGCCTGATTTCGTGTTTGCTATATATCTTACTGACATGGAAAAAGTTATTTTTCCTTGTTCATATATCAGACATGCTGCCCATGACCTTTGACTTCGAGATTGACTCAGAGACGACTGTTGCCTCGCCTACGATTGTTGCTGATTCACCACTACCCTTCGACGACTCTGGCGATTCGCCATCTAGTGGACTCGTGCTTGACCTGATGGATGTCTCAGACGGAGACGCGGATCCTGAGATGATTCCAGCACCACCCAGCCCTAGACTTCCGGAGCCACAGCACCATTCCGGTGATGCTGTGATCCCTGGGGGAAATGGAGACAGTCCTTTCTGTAACGAGCATGGACATTGGGCTAGACGCACCGCTGATGGACGTGTTGTACCGATTCCACCAGGCAGATATCGACTTATGTCCACCGGTCAGACGCTTTCTCCCGCCCGCGATGATCCTGCATTTCCTTCTGACGATTCAGACGGATCATCATCTGACGACTCCAGCGAGGAGGATCCCGAGGAGGATTCTGAGGAGGACCCTGAGGAGGAGCCCGTGCAGCCGCCCTCTACCCCGCCGAAGAAGCGGTATCGTATCGATGGTACTGTTATCCCAGGGATTAACGGAGGAAGACCGTTCGTGGACACACATGGACAGTTGGTTAGGGTCACAACCCGTAAGAGGGTCGTACCGTATCCTGCCGATCCATTCGTGCATAAGACCGCCCGCACTGTACCGTCTACATCTGCATCATCTGGACCACCTGCACCATCTGCACCACCTGCCCCACCAGCACCCCCCGTTGTCGAGGAACTGACAAGGGAAGTGCATGCCCTCTGTGCTCGGGTAACTGAGCTCGAGGATCAGATGTCCCACCTGATGGACATCATTTACCCACCTTCGCCCTAGGACTATTGTATTAGATTTCCTTATGTATTCCGTTTGTAGTTTCCTATTTTTCATTAATGTAATGTACGAACCTCATGCCATTGTACGCAATTTTCTTATTATGAATGGAATTACTGTTGCTTAATTGTTGTACGGCGTTTTATTACATGTTGGTTTTTGTGCTACCTGCTGCTTGTTGCCATGCTTAATTATCGTTTGTTGTGTTGTTTCCGTACTGCTTACCTTCTGCTATGATGTTACCGATTGTGAAATTTTGACTTAAGTCGAAATTTTTGTTTAGAAGATTGATGGCTAACGGAAGAGGTCCGTGAGAAATCCCCACAGCAGCTCAGATCGAGGAGATGATAGCTACTCGAGTCGCCGCGGCTATAGCGAATGCCAACCCTGCTCCAGCTCCGCCGGCTAACCCAGCTGTTCATAACGGGTGTACTTACAAAGAGTTCCAGAGCTGCAAGCCCCACAATTTCAGCAGAACAGAAGGGCCAGTTGGGCTGACGAGATGGTTTGAGAAGTTGGAATCTGTGTTTCGTGTGAGTAACTGCTCCGAGGGGAATAAGACTAAGTTCGCATCCTACACTTTGTCGGATGGCGCTTTGAATTGGTGGAATACGCTCTCCCAGACGCGAGGAATCGACGAAGCTTACGCTACACTATGGGAAGAGTTTAAGAGCGCCATGATCGACGAGTACTGCCCCAGAACTGAAATTCAGAAAATGGAAGCGGAGTTTTGGGAACTGAAAGTTGTAGGAACTGATCTTGATGGCTATAACCGAAGGTACTTGGAGTTAGCTTTGATGTGCTCCACAATGGTTACTCCGGAGTACAAGCGGATGAAGAGGTATCTATGGGGACTCCCCAAGGACATTCAAGGAAATGTCACTTCATTGAAACCAGCGAATGTCCCAGAAGCTATGCGTATGGCGCACACCCTGATGAATCAAATTACCCGCCAAGAGCTAGAGAAGGCGAAATTAGAATCGGGAGCTAGTAATGGGAAACGTAAGTGGGACAGAAGCAAGGGAAAAGGTTTTGACCAGAACCTGCCACAACCCGTCCTAATCCATAAGGACGAATACAAAAACATATGGATACATTGCGAGTATTTGACCTCTATATGATACATTTTACAAACATTGCATTCGTTTTTAAATGGCAACTTTCATTACATCGAAAGATGACAGGCATGCAAATCATTTCATAATATCCAAACTATAAATGACATAATCTGTCATTTACTTAATAATAATCTCTAATGAACTCAACGATTTGAATGCAACGTCTTTTGAAATATGCCATGAATGACTCCAAGTAATATCTTTAAAATGAGCAAATGTACAGTGGAAAATTTCTTTAATACCTGAGAATAATCATGCTTTCAAGTGTCAACCAAAATCTACTCTTTTAAAATTTATATATAAATTTATAAAGTTGTATATATCCTAGGTAAATAAATTTATAAAGTTCACTTAATATCATAAAAATATAGTGGTATGTATTATTAATGTAATTATATTACGTGTGGTAAAAATAATATTGATTATAGTAATAATAAGTAAAAGTTGTATTATTTTGTAATAATAACAATTATTATTATTCTAATAATAATAACAAAATTTATATTTACAAATGATGATATTAATGATAAAATGATAATTCTAATCATGATAATCTTAATAATAACGATAGTTTTAATATTACTGTAATAATAATAATATTTTGTAAAAATAATAATTCTATTCAAAATGATAGTCTTTATTAATAATAATACTATAATGATAATAAAATGATATTTTATAATAATAATGATATTTCTACTAAAAATGATAATTTTAGTAAAAAATGATAGTTTTAATATTAGTAATATTTTTAATAATAATAATAATGATAAAATAAAAAAAATGATATTTTTCCCTTAAATCAATATCTTACAATATTTTAATTTCATCATGATACTCATACTCATACTCATTATTTCCTAATCGCTTTGTTTAATAGCTTTTAGTTTTCTTTTATATCGCATTCATAATAATTATAATAAAAGTACTTATAATAATTAGATGATACTAATATTAGTTTTAATGATAATGATACTAATAATAATTATAATGATACTAATGATAATACTAATAATAATAATAATAATAATAATAATAATAATATTAATAATAACCTTTTTGATAATAACGATAGTAATAATAACAATAATAAAAATTTTAAATGATAATAATAATAATAATAATAATAATAATAATAATAATAATAATAATAATAATAATAATAATAATAATAATACTTGTTAGATAATAATAATAACGATGATAATAACGATGATAGTAATAATAATCATTTTACCAATAATAATACTAAAGTTAAAAATAATTCAATTGACTATATCTTTTAATCCGTTCATCGAAACCACACGATTCCTAAATGAAAAGTTATCAATTTTTCGGCAGCTTTCCAATGACATGCATATCATATACTTATCTCAATCGCATATGTATCAAATTCGTGATCTATCATAACTATCTAATGACAAAAATTAAACATACAATCATGCACAATCATATATACTCGAGCACTAGTCAGGGATACACTATTAATATATAAAAGTTAAGTTATGAGTGCTCACGTATCAATATTGAGATTCAATATTCAGGAAAATACGTAGACGCAACGGAGATGATAAACACTAGATTGATCTCACGAGCATACCCCCGAATAATACCCATAACCTCCATAGCTATAACCATAATTTCCTTAGTTCTATCCCACTCGTAAAACTCGTTTTAAAATAACTTCCTCATGACCATGTCGTAGTATTTTATGTATAATATTATTAATAATACTACTAAATAAGATTCATAGTAATAATATTAATCTTATTAATAAAAATAATAATAATAATAATATAAATATGAATATATAGAGAGAGATATCGAGAGTGTGTGAATTATGAATCAGGAAATGAGAACGATCGAGATTTTAAAGACTTGACCACCCCCACCTAGCCATGCGATCGCATGGTTTTAGTGGGCAAAGGCCATGCGATCACATGGCACTCTTGTCCAGTTCATTTTGCACCCAATCAAGGCTGCCGACACTTTATAATATTATTATATATAATTAATTATTTAATCTATATAATTATTTATATAATATATTATATTCACGTGCATAGTCAATTTGTAAATTTAGTTCCAATGTCTCGTACGTTGTCACTCGACTTATGTCTCGGTTCCGGATTCTCGAACGCATCCTCATACGCTTAGAAAACTGATACTTTATGTTTCGTGTAGTGTACCTTTATACATAACAAGACTCAAATCAATAAAAAACAATCCCACTCAAAGTGTAACTTATTCATTTGAGTGTTTTGGTCATTTGCTTTTTTTAAATCATCATTTCGTTATATTTCAAAGTATTGATAAAAATTATTTTTAAATCAAAACGTTTTATGACTAAGTTAATATTATATTTTATCACCTTGTAAAATATATATGTTCATTTAGAAATACAAGTTTATACATAAAATATATATTTAAAATATTTATCTAATAATATAATATTTAGTTTTTCAAAACTAATTATATTTCAAAGTGTAATTTAAGATCATTTACATAATAGGAATTACTAGATCATATAACATTTTTCATTTAAAACTTAACTAAGTATAGTTCATTTATGTACTAGCGTTTATTTTAAATCTCTTAACGTTCTAATTGACATATCTAAATATCAATCGAATCAATAAGCGAGTGTTACAATTGTTTACTTAATTAATTTGAAATCAGATATATCTAATATACATAAACACGTTTTAAATACACATTGTAAGTTATCTATATATTTAACAACCAATATTCCAACTTACATTAACTAATCAAAGATATTTTAAGTAATCAAGTTCTATTATATCGAAAAAAACGTTTTCGTACGCTTTGAAAATAAATTAAATAAATATAATAATTTGTTTTCCCAAAACTAAATATATTTAAGACTCATTTCAAAAGGTTAAAAATAATGGAAGTCATTATATCATAAAATGTTTTAGAAAAAAAAATCATATATGACACATAATAAATTTCAAGTTTCTAAATCGTCGTTTGTTGGTGAAGCATAAGATAAGGTTCAATGGTTAAAAATCAGTTAATGTAAAACGTTGATTTACTTATCATGTCAATATCCAACATCTAAATTACTTACTCTACACTTTCTTACTTTTACATTTAAATAAAATGAAAGTTAAAATAGTTATCTTATCAAAGTCATGAGGAAAATGTTTTAAAGCATGAATTAGAAATCAACCAGGAATGTCCACTAATATTTGTCTGGTACTCGATAATTGGCATTTTGTTCTCACTTATAAATCACTTTACCATTTATTCCGAATATCGTTAAAAAGGAAAAGTTTCCTAAATCAAAGTGTACCTCTCAACAGAGACTCGTAATCATATAATGTATCTGATAAATCAATCATTTGATATTATCTTCTAATTCCATCGATAATCATATTGAAACAAGTACGTTCATGTAAAGTATTATACGTTTAATACTTTGTTAACATTCACAAGTTATAATATATATACATATACATATACATACATATATATATATATATTCATATTCAGTTATATAATGGTTCGTGAATCATCAAAATTTGATCGAGGTTAAATGAATGTATGAACACAGTTTACACTTCTTGAGATTCAACTTAACAAACTTTGCTTATCGTGTCAGAATAATATAAAGATAAAGTTTAAATTTGGTCGAAAATTTCTGGGTTGTCACAGTACCTACCCGTTAAAGAAATTTCGTCCCGAAATTTGATTGGGATAGTCATGGCTGACAATAAGTATGTTTTCATGACGCATACTAGTTAAAAATTAGAATTTTATCATTAGCGAGTAATATGGATAAAACAATTTGCTTAAGTGAAGCGTACGAGCGAAGTTATCACTAAAGGGTGAAATGAGTAAGTGTATATTCGTCATATCTTTTGACGTAGATTGGATTGTTTTTCGGAGTTCAAGGGATTTAGAGAAAATCTTCGTAATAAGATTTGATTCTTCGGTAATTAAGAAAATTAGGATCCTCATCGATTAAATGCGATACTCTGTCTCGAATACTCTGTCGGATATTTTACTATAAATCCACTCCCTTCATTTCCTTACATCTCACACCTTCTATTCTTTCTTCTTTAATTCATACTTTGAATCATTCGTCAATATGCTCCATCCGGTTCTACTTTTTGATATATTCATAACTTTCATATCTGTCATTCTTCTCTTTCATCTGCCACCGGAGGAATCTATTCACTTCTATTATACTCTTGGTTTTATAGTGTTTTTAGTTCTCCCATGTCTTTATATTGCTATATGCATTGATATATATGGTTTGTAATTTCTGGGTTGTTGTTGGACTTTATATCTTCCCTTATATTTCAAAGTCCCTGCTTCTGTCTTCAATAATTGTTGTCATCCACAGTTAATGCTCTCTCCTATTTGCTGCAATTTATACCCCCTTTCTATTTCGGAGTTTCATGCTTTTGTTTTCTTTTCGCAAGTAATGGTCCATAATTCGTAAATATGAATTTCGAAATGAACATAGTTAATGTTCTAAGAAGGAAATTGTAATGGCACGATTTTAATTTTTTTTTTTGTCAAATTACCAGAATGTCCAGGAAAAATAGAACTATCACGAGGATATGTTATTAATATGTTTGGAGATTAAGTAAAATGTAAGAGTCGTGTAACATGGCACATGATGACGGTATGGTCTGTGAATCGTCATGTTCCATTAGAAACTCAGCATTACTTACTATAATATAATCACGTTGATCAAGTGTCATTATATTATACTAACTCATGCATCAGTTTCCAAAACTACTTAAAAAACATTCATATTTTAAACTCGAAGGTTTCAGAATTTAGAAACTAAAATAGTTTCTTTTATGATGTAACACAGATAACGCGAAAAGGTAAATGATTTCGAATAACAACAGTTATGAAGATATCTTCAGAAACATCGAAGATATTTATAATGAAAGATATGATGATATCTAAGAATATCTAAGATCAGAGGATGATGAAGAATATTGTCCACAAGGGTTTAGAGTCAGGTGCAAGGTATTTCCTAAGGATTTCAGCAGACACTGAATCATTTGGATTCTTTGAAGGTAGATTTCGTCCTTGTGATTTGTCCACATCCTCCTTCATGGTTTGCTCAATCCGTTTTCCAATTCCAAACCTCCTCTTTTTCTGAGCATTGCCAACACACTATTCTTTATCATCAAACTTTTGACTATTACGGCTGTCTACAGTTTCTGATGTTTCATTCAGCTTTTCTAAAAATTCGGAGAACTATTTCGCAGTTTAGGGTGTTTTTCAGAAACTTCACATTCGGAGTATGTAAGTCTTGGAGGTAGACGTTATGTGTACACATTTAATTGTTGGCGTAGACATGCTGCGAGATTTCAAAATACTGATTGCTGATTCTCAGTAATTGGCATAACAATTCTTGTTACAAGATACAGATAAGTAAATGATGGGGTTTCGATAAATATAACGATTTTTCGGAAAGTCAAAGATCAGTGAAGTTATTGGTAAGTTTATTGCTAATGTGGTGGAACATAAACGGTTCTCCGATAATGATGGCGAAAAGGCAACGTTTATATCGAGGTTATAATAAGACTGTTTCGACTGAAAAGTCGAGGTTGACTTACTGAAGCTGTGACAAAACTGTCTACTTTGAAAAGGAATCGCAAAGTTATTTTAGCTAATAAATTCCAAAGGGTCTGACACGGATACGTGTTAAACTATGACTTTGGTTTCGAGGGTTTTTCAGGTACAACACTGTGGGTAATATGTGGTTGGATCATCATTTCGATTTTTCATTATTTGAAGTGTCTTCCGAAATTTCGAAGGATTTTAAATGCAGATTGTCATTGTCAATATCCAAATGATGAAATCGTCATGAATCTTGAATGATTCTAATATCTTTCTGAGTGTTACGAATAAAAGTGATGTTCTATCACAGTTTTGAATTCAAAGTGTGGCTTTGATAGATGTAGGAATTTAAGAGTGATGTCATCTGTTAAATCTTTGACTTGGATTTTAGTTTATCAAATTCAGAATATGTAATCTAATTTGGATGAGAAGAATGTATATTGTTGTGAAAGTAGTGAGTATAGTTGATGATTGCTAAATCAGATTCGAAGAATGTAACATATTAATTGTGAATTTATATATCTCTCGGGTATTACCTACCCGTTAAAAAAAAAAATTCACAAGTAACATTTTTGTACAATTGAATTTTATTACAGTCTCTATGAAAATATATATGTATGTATATTTTCTTTAAATGTAATACAAATTTACTGAGTTAACATAATATTAAACTCATTTGATTTTTCAGCTGGAATTGGAAATGAATGATCTCTAAAACATTAAAGATTACATAATTTTCGCGGAGTGTATCACTTATGTAATTAGTACTTTATTATCGATACTAATTGATATTTTTTGGTGAAGGATGTTGATGTTCGTGGAATTCTTATGAACTTCGCAAGATACAATGATGTTTTCTAGTGAGTTTCGAACATATCGAAAATGAAAGTGTAAAATCAAACATATAATTGAATAATACACTTGGTTTGTTATGAAATGGAATATATTGAGTTGAAACAGAGATTGTAGTTAACGATGGTTAAGTTGTTAAGGAAAGATGTACATCATAGCATATTAGTAATATGAATTAACTGAGTAATATCTACCCTTCTTCAATTCATATATAATAGCTTAGTATGAAAAGATTTATAATGGTTTCTAAATTTATATATATAAGATATACATATAAATTCTTCGGAGGAATTGAGTTACTACTTCGTAACTCGTTGATACAATATGCTCGTTGTTGATTCGTAATGATGTCCACGGTGATTTCTTGAACTGACGGGCTTATGATGTTATAGATGCTGCTAGTGCTGGTGATGCTGACGGTACTGACAGTGCCGGTGATGCTAACAGTACTGTTGATGCTGTTGGTAAAACAAGTCTAGCTTGTAAATCGTGCACCATTCCGGTTAGGGTTTCATTTCATCATTTTGCTCACTCATCTGGTTTACAATTAAAACTAGAATAAATAATCTCTAAAACTTTTAGAAACTACATATTCACTGCAGAATATTTCCTCGATGAAGTTATGAAACAATACTTCATGGTTTGTTGTTGTTGGTATTCTTTGATATTTACGGTGCGTATGATGTTAATGCTCGAGGTACAGATTGTGATGTTGAGGTGTGGGATGTGGATTTTGTTATTGGTGGTGGTAATGGTACGGTTGGTGTTGCTGATGGTGGTACTGTTGCTGCCGGTGATGCTGATGGTGCTTGTAACCTTTGCACCATATTCTCCAAAGCCACTACCAGAGCGCGAAGCTCATTGACTTCTTCTATTATTCCGGGATGATTGGTGGTTCGGAAGAGTGGGTGAATAAGGTCTAGAATCTGAGATAGTATATAATTGGAGATACTCTGGAAATGAGGGAGAAAATGGTGTCTCGAACAGGTTCACCGGTAAGTGCTTCAGGTTCTTCGCCAAGAGGGTAATGTGGTGGATGGAAGGGATCACCTTCTTCTTATCTCCAATGATTGAGGAGGCTACGAACCCATCCCCAATTCATCTAGAATAGATGATGACTGATTGGTTGGTCCATTCTGGTCACACTGCTTTCGGAGCTTGAGTGGGATTGCATATCGGAATCCGAGGGACTTGAACTAATGACAAATTCCATTTTGTACGATTGAATAAAGGATTTTTCGATATGAAATGATTTCGGGTTATCGAATGGTATTCTAATTACATAGAATATCTATATATATAGAATAAAAGATTTCGTAGATTACGGAGGAATTTACGAAATATGTCAGGCAAAGTTTACAGTAACAGATATGCCAAAATATGAATTAGCAGATACGCTAAGATACGAATTTTATCTATACACTATTCATGCAATCAATGCAGTATGATGTGACTAGACTAAGGATGATAAGCAGATAATTTCCGACAAGACATGATAAGCAAAACTTTTTGACATGCAGACACGGTAGAAGTCCAGACTCACTAATGCATCCTAACAACTATCAATTAGACACACTAATGCAAGACCTGGTTCGCTAAGACCACCGCTCTGATACCACATGTCACAACCCGTCCTAATCCGTAACGACGAATACAAAAACATATGGATACATTGCGAGGTATTTGACCTCTATATGATACATTTTACAAACATTGCATTCTTTTTTAAAAAACAACTTTCATTACATTGAAAGATGACAGGCATGCATACCATTTCATAATATCTAAACTATAAATGACCTAATCTGTCATTTACTTAATAATAATCTTTAATGAACTCAACGACTTGAATGCAACGTCTTTTGAAATATGCCATGAATGACTCCAAGTAATATCTTTAAAATGAGCAAATGCACAGCGGAAGATTTCTTTAATACCTAAGAATAATCATTCTTTCAAGTGTCAACCAAAAGGTTGGTGAGTTCATTAGTCTATCATAAACAATCATTTTCATCATTTTAATTGACCACAAGATTTCCAGATATTTAATTGTACACGTAACCCGAGTACAAAATAACACGCGTAACCCCCGAATTAAAAATCATTCATATGGTGAATGCTTGATAACCGAACTAACAAGATGCATATAGAATATCCCCATCATTCCGGGACTCTCATCGGACATGATAATCGAAGTACTAAAGCATTCGTAACTCGAATGGGACGTGTCGAGGTCCATAGATCTATCTTTAGGATTCGCGTCAATTGGTGGCAATTATCATAAACACCAATTCTTAGGCTACAGAGCTAAAAAGGGGCATATTCGATTCGATAATCCAACCATAGAATGTAGTTTCCATTACTTGTGTCTATTTCGTAAAACGTTTATAAAAACAGTGCATGTATTCTCAGTCCCAAAATATATATTGTAAAAGCATTTAAAAAGGGAGCAAATGAAACTCACTATACTGTATTTTGTAGTAAAAATACATATGACGTCATTGAACAAGTGCAAGGTTGGCCTCGGATTCAAGAACCTATATTAATTATATATATTTGTTGATCAATATCTGTCTAACAATTTAGGTCGAGTCGTAGTGTATCACAATCCTAATGCTCGAGATTATCATGCAAAAGTTAACAAAAGTCAATTTGACTCAAAATGATTTCCAAAATTTATACATGATTATTATATAACTTAAATATAGTCATTTTATATGTTGAATATATTTAACAGATTTTATTAGAGTAAATACTATAAATCATTTATTAATAACAATTTATATTAAAATTTATATATAAAAATATACTCTTTTATATATCCTAGGTAAATAAATTTATAAAGTTCACTTAATATCATAAAAATATAGTGGTATGAATTATTAATGTAATTATATTACGTGTGGTAAAAATAATATTGATTATAGTAATGATAAGTAAAAGTTGTATTATTTTGTAATAATAACAATTATTATTATTCTAATAATAATAACAATATTTATATTTACAAATGATGATATTAATGATAAAATGATAATTCTAATCATGATAATCTTAATAATAACGATACTTTTTAATATTACTTTAATAATAATAATATTTTATAAAAATAATAATTCTATTCAAAATGATAGTCTTTATTAATAATAATACTAAAATGATAATTTTAGTAAAAAAGGATAGTTTTAATACTAGTAATATTTTTAATAATAATAATAATGATAAAAAAATGATATTTTTCCCTTAAATCAATATCTTACAATATTTTAATTTCATCATTATACTCATACTCATTATTTCCTAATCGATTTGTTTAATAGCTTTTAGTTTTCTTTTATATCGCATTCATAATAATTATAATAATAGTACTCATGATAATTAGATGATACTAATATTAGTTTTAATGATAATGATACTAATAATAATTATAATGATACTAATGATAATACTAATAATAATTATAATGATACTAATGATAATACTAATAATAATAATAATAATATTAATAATAACCTTTTTGATAATAACGATAGTAATAATAATAAAAATAAAAATTTTAAATGATAATAATAATAATAATAATAATAATAATAATAATAATAATAATAATAATAATAATAATAATAATAATAATAATAATAATAATAATAATAATAATAATAATAATAATAATAATAATACTTGTTAGATAATAATAATAACGATGATAATAACGACGATTTTAATAATAATCATTTTACCAATAATAATACTAAAGTTAAAAATAATTCAATTGACTATATATTTTAATCCGTTCATCGAAACCACACGATTCCTAAATGAAAAGTTATCAATTTTTCACCTGCTTTCCAACGACATACATATCATATACCTTATCTCAATTGCATATGTATCAAATTCGTGATCTATCATAACTATCTAATGACAAAAATTAAAAATACAAGCATGCACAATCATATATTCTCGAGCACTAGTCAGGGATACACTATTAATATATAAAAGTTAAGTTATGAGTGCTCACGTATCAATATTGAGATTCAATATTGCAGGAAAGTACGTAGATGCAACGGAGATGATAAACACTAGATTGATCTCACGAGCATACCCCCGAATAATACCCATAACCTCCCTAGCTATAACCCATAATTTCCTTAGCTCTATCCCACTCGTAAAACTCGTTTTGAAATAACTCGCTCATGACAATGTCGTAGTATTTTATGTATAATACTATTAATAATACTACTAAATAAGATTCATAGTAATAATATTAATCTTATTAATAAAAATAAATAATAATAATAATAATAATAATAATAATAATAATAATAATAATAATAATAATAATAATAATAATAATAATATAAATATGAATATATAGAGAGAGATATCGAGAGTGTGTGAATTATGAATCCAGAAATGAGAATGATCGAGATTTTAAAGACCTGACCACCCCCCACCTAGCCATGCGATCGCATGGTTTTAGTGGGCAAAGGCCATGCGATCGCATGTCACTCTTGTCCAGTTCATTTTGCACCCAATCAAGGCTGCCGACACTTTATAATATTATTATTATTATTATATATAATTAATTATTTAATCTATATAATTTTTTATATAATATATTATATTCACGTGCATAGTCAATTTGTAAATTTAGTTCCAATGTCTCGTACGTTGTCACTCGACTTATGTCTCGGTTCTGGATTCTCGAACGCATCCTCATACGCTTAGAAAACTGATACTTTATGTTTCGTGCAGTGTACCTTTATACATAACAAGACTCAAATCAATGAAAAACAATCCCACTCAAATTGTAACTTATTCATTTTGAAATGTCCCGTTCATATCAATTATAAACATTCCATATTAATTGATTTAGTTGCGAGGTTTTGACCTCTATATGAGACGTTTTTCAAAGACTGCATTCGATTTTAAAACAAACCATAACCTTTATTTTATCGATAAAGGTTTAAAAATATTACGACAATTATCAAATAACGATAATCTAAAATATAGCGTTTTCACCCGACTATTACATAATGGTTTACAATAATATTACACATCAACTTAAGTCTTCGAATGCAGTTTTTAAACAATATTATACAAGCATACCGACTCTAACTCTTGTCCATACATTAGCATGCAATAGCGGAAGCTCTTAATAATCACCTGAGAATAAACATGCTTAAAACGTCAACAAAAATGTTGGTGAGTTATAGGTTTAACCTATATATTTATCAAATTGTAACAATAGACCACAAGATTTCATTTTTTCCATAAATATACATCTCATATCAGGCATTTCGCAAACTGCATAGAGATAAAATTCATTCATATGTTGAACACCTGGTAACCGACCTTAACAAGATGCATATAGAATATCCCCATCATTCCAGGACTCTCATCAGATATGATAAATAGAAGTACTAAAGCATCCGTAACTCGGATGAGGCTTGTTGGGCCAAATAGATCTATCTGTAGGATTCGCGTCAATTAGGGGCCATTTTCCTAATTCTTAGGCTACCAAGCTAAAAAGGGGCATATTCGGTTCGATAATCCAACATATAACGTATTTTCGATTACTTGTGTCTATTTTATAAAATATTTATAAAACTGCATGTATTCTCATCCCAAAAATAATAGATTTTTAAAAGTGGGACTATAACTCACTTTCACAGATTTTTCCTTCGTTGGAAATAAGACTTGGCCACTAGTCGATTCACGAACCTATAACAAATATGTACATATATATCAAAGTGTATGATTGAAATATATTCACAACATTTTTATTACATTTTTATGATTTAAGTTTGTTAAGTTAGCAGTCCTCGTTAGTAACCTACAACTAGTTGTCCACAGTTAGATGTACAGAAATAAATCAATATATATTATCTCGAATCAATCCACGACCCAGTGTATACAAGTCTCAGGCTAGATCATAACTCAAAGTATATATATTATTTTGGAATCAACCTCAACCCTGTATAGCTAACTCAAGCATTACTGCATATAGAGTGTCTATGGTTGTTCCGAAATATATATATATATAGATGGGTCGATATGATATGTCAAAACATTGTATACGTGTCTATGGTATCCCAAGATTACATAATATGTATAATATAAATTAGTTAGGATATGTTTAGTCTAGATTTGTTACAAAAGTTCCGTAGCTAAAACTAGAAAAATTATCCAATTTTGTTTTACCCTTCATTTCGTCGTTTCAAATCCGTTTTGAGTGATTCAAGGTGATATGATTTCATAATGAACTGAAATTTATGAAACTAAATATAAAATGTATAAGTTTATAGTCATAAATACAGGTTACAAGTCATTCTTTAAAGAGGTAGTCATTTCCGTCGAAAGAACGACATCTTGATGACCATTTTGAAAAACATACTTCCACTTTGAGTTTAACCATGATTTTTGGATATAGTTTCATGTTCATAAGAAAAATTATTTTCCCAGAAGAACAAGTTTTAAATCAAAGTTTATCATAGTTTTTAATTATCAAACCCAAAACAGCCCGCGGTGTTACTACAACGGCGTATGTCTGATTTTACGGTGTTTTTCGTGTTTCCAGGTTTTAAATCATTAAGTTAGCATATCATATAGATATATAACATGTGTGTAGTTGATTTTAAAAGTTAAGTTAGAAGAATTAACTTTGTTTGCGAACAAGTTTAGAATTAACTAAACTATGTTCTAGTGATTACAAGTTTAAATCTTGGAATATGATAGTTATATATATATATATATATATATATATATATATATATATATATATATATATATATATATATATATGAATCGAATGATGTTATGAACATCATTACTACCTCAAGTGTATTAGGTAAACCTACTGGAAATGATGAAAAATAAACTTGAGCTTCAAAGGATCTTTGATGGCTTAGAAGTTCTTGAAGTAGAATCATGACATGAAAACAAGTTCAAGTAAGATTACTACTTGAATTAAGATAGTTATGTTTATAGAAATTGAACCAAAGCTTGAATATGATTCTTACCTTTGATTTAGAATGAAAACCTACTGAGAATAACAAAAGTTTCTTGATCTTGGATGATTAATTGGAATGGATTTGAAAGCTTGGAAGTAATCTAGCAAGTTTGAAAGATTTATTGAAGTGTTCTTGAATGGTTGTTTTTATGATGATTAAAGCTTGTAATTGAAGATAAAAGATGGTGAAAATGCTTGGAGATGATCAAGTATGATGTTAGGAGTATTTTGAGAGAGAATTTGGAGTGTAAGTATGAGAAAATGGAATGGAAAAATGAGGTGAAATCATAAAAACATTTTTACTCATTATAAAGAAAGAAAAGATTCTTAAGTTTGTTTTCTTGCTAAATAATTCATGTTAGTTGACAAATGGTTGGTTCCACATGTTCCTTAATCATTTAAGGCAACTAAGGAGCAGATTTTTATGTGTATATACCAATAGTGTGTACATCTAGGAGCTGGGTATTGTACGAGTACGAATACGGGTGCATATGAGTAGAATTGTTGATGAAAATGTATGAGGATGTAATTGTATGCATTTTTGTTAAGTAGAAGTACTTTGATATGTGTCTTGAAGTCTTTCAAAAATGTACTAATACATCTAAAAACACTACATGTATATACATTTTAAATGAGTCGTTAAGTCATCGTTAGTCGTTATATGTAAGTGTTGTTTTGAAACCTTTAAGTTAACGATCTTGTTAAATGTAATTAATTCATTGTTATTATACTTAAATGAGATGTTAAATTGTTATGTTAACATGATAACATGGTGTATGAATATATCTTAACATCATATATATATATGTTAAAATACTATTACAACGATAATTGTTACATATATGTATTGTTTCGAAAACCTTAAGTTAGTAGTCTCATCTTACTCGTGTAGTTCATTGTTAATACGCTTAATGATATATGTAATTATCATTTCATGATGTTAAACATAGTGTATTAATATCTTAATATGATACATATGTATTTAGTAAGACGTTGTTATAATGATAATCGTTATATATATCGTTTCGAGTTTCCTTAATTCAATAGTCTCATTTTATGTATATAACTCATTGTTAATATACCTAGTGAGATACTTTCTTATCATAATATCATGTTAACTATATATATATATATATATATATATATATATATATATATCATCTTGTAATTTTTACAAATTTTAACGTTCGTGAATCGCCGGTCAACTAGGGTGGTCAAATGTCTACATGAAACTCATTTCAAATAATCAAGTCTTAACAAGTTTGATTTCTTAACATGTTGAAAAAAATTTAATCATGCAAATATAGTTTTCATTTAATATATAAACATGGAAAAGTTCGGGTCACTACAGTACCTACCCGTTAAATAAATTTCGTACCGAAATTTTAAGCGGTTGAAGGTGTTGACGCATCTTCTGGAAATAAGTGCGGAAATTCCTTATTTTTAAGTGCGGGTATTCTGGAAATAAGTGCGGTTGAAGGTGTTGACGCATCGAACCTTAACAATTGGTATTTTGTTTTGCTTAAGCCTTTTAACCTCACGATCCATTATTTCGACGAGTTCTTCGATGAATTGAAGTTTTTCATTGATTTGGATTTCGTCTAGCGGAATAGTGAGATCTTCTTTAGCAAAACATTTCTTCAAATTCGAGACGTGGAAAGTGTTATGTACAGCCACGAGTTGTTGAGGTAACTCAAGTCGGTAAGCTACTGGTCCGACACGATCTATAATCTTGAATGGCCCGATGTATCTTGGATTTTGTTGATGCATTTTAGGTAAAGTCCCTAGACATCTAACCTATGTCCATTGAAGGTACTTCAGTTTATGGGATACCAAGATCGCTCGTTATTATCCTATCTGTGTTTGTATGTGGTTACAGGTACTGCAGGAACGCGATACGGATGTTTGACTTTGATAGACTTAGTCAGACGTACGAGTGAAGTATCACTCGTACGGCTGACAGGCTCATACGCACGGTTGATGCTGAGCTAAGTCATAATTATAACCTGAATGAGATGTTAGGACCCCGAAGTTGTATAGTGTTAATGTGAATTAAGCTTTAAATGAAGGTTCCTTAGAAGAGGGCTATATAAGGAACCTAAATAGTCCTAATTAGATATCCATTGCATTGTAACCGAGTTCTAAAAGCTGTGGAATGTAATGTTACCGATTCTCTCTCATACCGAGTCTTATTCCTATATATCGAATCTCACTCTATCTTATCTTTTCTCTCAATCTCAACATGATCTGACCTATCATTTGGTATCAGAGCTTCCAGGAAGTGATTCTACATCACTATATCGATCCAGAGATTGTAGATTACAGAATCTGAATACTCTCGGTAAAATGAATCAGATTCGGTATTATCGAATTTGATAATCTGACGTTCAGATTCTTGTGATAAGTTCAGCGAAGGTGTATTAGGTCTATTAGAAAGAGTTTCGATCATCATTACAGCTTTTTAACTTCAATTATGGAGAATCAAGCTGATTTTTAGAGTTTGTGGCTAAAACTCTCGGTATTGCTTAATTCAAGCTTGATTCTGGTGTTTTGTGAAGATTTAAAGATTCAATTGTGTTCGTGAGGTGTTAAATCACATTTTTGTCGGTTCAATTTCTTCAATTCTTCAAGTTTTGAAGATTTGATCAACACTCGGTATCGTAACTGTCATACCAAATCTGCTTCATTACTGGAATTTCATCTTAAGTGTTGCAGATTGTGGTGTGTTTGTGATTCTATCACATTTGGTTTGTTCATATGCAGCTAATTGGTGTGGTTTGTGAAAGGATTCTGTTATATTTCTAAGTTTTAGACTTAGACTCGGTATTGTCAACTGCTACAGTTGACATTCGGTATCCTGAATCTTCGGTATCATTGATATTCTGTTTGTTACTAACTTGTTTTCTTGTGCAGCAAGGTTACCGAATCTAATTCAAGGGAATTGGATTGAGTTTACACATATTATTTTACAGAATTTGACTACCGAGTCAATTACCGAATCAGAATCTCGGTTTCACTTAATTCTTTGGTTTTAAGTGTATCGAAGCTTCAAGTTGTGTGGTTACCGAATCCATACCGAATTTGGGTGTGTTACTTGTGATTCTTATCAGTTTCTGATACAGAATCTGGTTTACCGAATTGTTACCGAATCTGCTACAGTACCGAACCACTTACCGAATCTACTACTGTATCGAATCTTTTACCGAATCTGACATTTTTGTTAGATTTTATACTGAACCCTGATCATAGATTGTGTTTAATACCGAATCTATACCGAATCTACCTCAATTTAAGATGTCTACTCAAGATACTCTTATCATTGGATCAGATTCCCATCCTCCAGTGTTGTTTGATGGCAAGTACACTCAGTGGCTTCATCGTATTACTCAGTACATAGACTATAAGGGTGAGAAAGATAAAAATATTTGGGCTTCTCTGAGAGATGGTCCAGTTGTTGATTTTCATCCGGATACTGGTATGCCAATTCCAGTCTATGAACTTTCTGGTGATAAACGTGAAAGAGCTCAGGGTGACACAGAGGCTAAGAATATTGTCAAGCAAGCTATCACATATGAGCTATTTGAAAATGTTGATAGCAACACTACTGCAAAAGATATATGGGATGAGATCAAACCACAACAAGAAGGTTATGACATGTCAGACGTTACTAAATTGAATAAGGCTCTGGGATTGTATGAAGATTTCAAGCAGGAACCAGAAGAACAACTCAAGGATACCTACCGTCGTTTCAATGGTGTTCTCAATGAGTTAAAAAAGGTGTAAGATTGTAAAAGTACAAGCTGAAGTCAACATGAAATTCCTCAAAAAGCTCAATGCTGATTGGCTTCCTTATGGAACCATTGTTCGATCTACCAAAGAGATTGACAAGTTGACTATTCATGAGCTTGTTGGAGTTCTTATGCATTACCAACCTGAAGTGTCTAAACTTCAAGAAGGAAGGAAAGAGTCTTCTCCAAGTGATCCTCTTGCTCTAATTGCCAAAAAGAAGAGCAAATCATTTTCCAAAAGCTTGTCCAAGAAAGTGCTTGTTGAAGAATCAACTGATTCTGAAGAGTTGAATCTTTCTGATGTTGATGATTCACACCTTGAATTAGTCAAGATGGCAGCCATGTTAACAAATGCCTTGAACAAACACAAGTTTAAAGGTAAATCAAACAATCAACGCAAACACTCATCATCTTCCTCGTACTACAAGAAAGCTGATCAATCCAAACAACAACGTGCTGATGATTCCAAGAAGGAAGATTCAATCTGTTTCAATTGTAGCAAAGTTGGTCATTACTATCATGAGTGCAAGATGCCTAAGAAGAAGGACGCAGCCTACTACAAGAAGAAAATGCTGATGGCTAAGATTGTGGAAACTGGGGGAGAGCTGAAACCGGTTGATGATACTTGGTTTAACTGGACTGATGATTCAGACTCAGAGGTGGAACATGCAAATGTTTGCAAGGTGACTAAGCTCATCAAAGCTAAGGAAGCATTGGAGAATTCTGACTCAACATCTGACGATGATGAGGTACAATCAACTGAAATCTCACCTGATTTTATAAAAATGCAAAATGACTTGATGAAGAATCTGGTCTCAATGTCAAAAGAAGTCAAAGGCTTAAAATCTGAAAACAAGGTTTTAAAAGATAAAATCAAACTTTCTGAGACCAAACCATCTTCATCCAAATTACAATCGGAATTGCAAAAGTTGACCGTCCAACTCAGCTCCTCAGAATCTGAGTTGGAAGATCTTAAAAAGACAATTCATCCGATTAAAGTCGAACGAACTGATTATCGTTTAAAATCTGAACGACTTGCAGAAAAAGTTCAATTCTTAGAAAAAGATCTTTCTGATTTAAAAAACCAACATGAACCCACACTTTCAAAGCTAAACAAGAAAATCATTCATTTGGAAAATGCAATAATTGAAAAGACACTGAAATCTCTTCGTTGTCAAAAGAGTCTGTTCTAATGAAAGCTCAACTTGCTCGATATGAGGAAAAACTCTATCGAACAGAGCAATCCAAAGCTATCATGGATATGAAACTTTCAAAACAAACGATTTTCATGAATAGACCAAAAACGATTCATGGTGAAAAGTGGGGGTTGGGTTTTGAAGATCCTAAGATCTTAGATGGAGCTTCAAAAAAGATTCCAGGATTATATCATTCTGATTACTTTCAAGCTGGTTTACCACCGCATTTTGTGCATTCTTCTGATGTTGATTTTGATGATATTATTGTTAATCTCAAATCTAAAAAATACCATCAAATTAGCTTAATGTATGAGAAAATTAATGCAAAATGGGTAAATCAAAACCTGCTTTCTTGAAGGAACTTGTTGAAACTGAAAAGAATATGCAATGTGCTAATTATGTGTCGACACGTAGATTGGTTTACATTCCTACACTCATGCTAGAGAAATACATTTTAATGCTTGAGAATGACGTGTTTAACAAACCTAGTTCTAGCATTGTTAACATAGATGAGGTGTTTGATGAACCAACTTTTAATGTGAAACCAGTTCTACCTGCTTTACCTGCATGTTCTGATAATGTTTTCCGTGAAGACCTAGCACATGAACTAACTGTTTTCTTTGAGACAGAATCTCTATGTCAAAATTCTTTAGATGAAAAAGTAGAACCTCATACTGAACCGATCATTGAACCTTTGATAGATTTTGAAAGTCAACTTGATCCTTTGCACGATTATTATTTGCATTTACCTGTTGTACGTAATTTGAATCATATAGTAGCTCAACTAGAAAAGGAGAATATTAACTTGCAACTTAAGTGCCAATCATTAGAACAAATGCTTGCTCTGTGTGATAAATTGCCTTCACTGCCTAAGAAAGAATGTTCCTATGTTTTTAAGGAGGGTGAAGTGATAGTTTCTGCTGAAGAATTATGTCTTGAGATTAAAAGCTTAAAACAAAAGATAATTCAACTGAAACAGGCTAACACACTTAAGCAATCGTCTAATGTTGAAACCAATGTGCTTGAATGTATTGGTGGGATTACTAAGAAGGGGAAGGGAACAACAACATCTAAGGATGTAAAACCCATTACTATTCTTAAAAATCCTCTACGTTCTCAATTTGGAAATCGTGGTTCAAAAGTTGTTTCTACAACTTAATTTATTGTCAAAAAGGTTCATTCTCCCGATGGTTCTGTGTCAACTGAAAAGATTCCTATGATTCTAATGAAAAATACTTCAAAAGCGAGTCTTTTAACAACATCAGTTAAGTCCACACAACACACAAGTCCTAAACCTGATTTAAGTGAGTCTGATGCAAACGAACGTAAAATCAAATTGGAAATTTTGCAAAATCAATCATCTCATGTGTCAACTGAAAAGTTTGGACGTCTAACTAACAAATGTGTTTTTCGTATCACAGGTCATAATCCAAACTTGAATTACAAATCTGTATGGGTTCCTAAGTCTACGACTAAGAAAGTAGCAACCAAACCAACGCAATCTGCTAGTCGGCCTAGGAAAACATCTCATGTTTTTCAATTTTCGTCTGTGAACAAAACATCTACTTGGAATAAGTTGTTTGTTAAGACTTCTGATAACGATGTAAAACTTGATATTGCGTATGATGCTTCATGTAATGTGGTTTTAAATGATGCTTTATTGTCTAAACTGCATGATGCTTTACGTGATTATCTTGTCGTTAATCCAAAGTTTATTGTTGGTACTAACTGTAGAGGACCCAAGAAACTTTGGGTACCTAAACTCTAGGAAATTCACATTTACAAGGTTTTGACGTCTGTGTTTGGTATATTGATTCCGGTTGTTCTCGACACATGACGAGCGATAAATCCTTGCTTGTCAACTTCATTGACAAATTCCTAGGAACGGTTACTTTTGGAAATGATGAAATTGCAGCGATAACGGGTTACGGAGATTTTGTGCAAAATGGCATAACAATCAAACGGGTTTCATATGTTGAAGGTTTGGGGTGCAGTTTATTTAGTGTGAGTCAATTCTGCGATGGAGATCTTAAAGTTCTGTTTGAACATCGACAATGCTCGGTGCAATCCACCGAAGGAAATGATCTTCTTGTTGGTAAACGTTGTGCTTCACTATACACTATTGACCTCAATGATACACCTTCACATACAACCATGTGTTTGGCCACTCGTTCTACCAAAGAAAATTCATGGTTATGGCATCATCGGATGTCACACCTGAATCACAAGGGTATCAATCGACTAGTCTCTAAATACTTAGTTGATGGTCTTCCAGCCTTTCACTATGATAAGCATCATGTGTGTCCATCATGTGCGATGGGTAAGCTGAAACAGACTAATCATCCGCTTAAGCAAAACCCCAGTACTTCATCGTCTTTGCAATTATTGCATATGGACTTATGTGGACCCATGCGTATTTCTAGCCTCGGTGGTAAGAAACATGTGCTTATCATTGTCGATGACTATACCCGGTTTACATGGATTTTTCTTTTGCGAACTAAGTCAGAGACCCCCGCCATTATCATTAAGTTCATTAAAAAGACTCAACGCTCTTTTAACAAACATGTTAAGAGCATTCGAACTGATAATGGGACGGAATTTAAGAATGACCTGCTTGATAGTTATTTGAAAGACCAAGGCATTGAACATCAGTTCTCTGCTGCTCGGACCCCCTAACAGAATGGAGTAGTCGAATGACGTAATCATACGTTGTGCGAAGCAGCTCGAACGATGATTGCTTACTCCAAACTACCTTCAAAGATGTGGGGGGAGACAACTGCATGCTATACCCAGAATCGTTGTATTGTTAATAAACATTTTGATAAAACTCCATATGAGTTATTATATGGTAGATGCCCGAATGTCAAATATTTTCGTGTCTTTGGTTGTATATGCTATGTGCTTAACAATTTTGACAGCCTCGAAAAGTTTGATCCAAATGGCGATCAAGCCATATTTCTCGGTTATTCTTCGAACAAAGTTGCTTATCGGGTTTACCACAAACGGACAAAAACGATTAAAGAGAGCATCAATGTCAAGTTCGATGAATTTTCAGGAATGGCTTTTGAACAACTCAGTTCAAAACCCGATCCTAACCTGGCTACTTCTTCTTCCGTGCAAAACTCAATTTTCTCGACGAAGGGTCTTCCTACGGTTACATCAGAGGAACTGGATATCTTGTTTGATAGTCTTTATGCTTCTCAACGGATTTCAAATGTTCAAGCCGTACCATTTACACCGTCACAGTCAACTACTGTGGTGACTCAACAGAGTCTTTTTGATGAAGATACAACACCAACTGATTCACTTGTTGCTTCTTCATCCTCCCTACCACCTCCTGTTACTGATAATCTTGAACCAATTCAAGATTCATCAGTTGATACAACTCCAGCTGTTTCTCCAGATAATCAATTGAATCCATTAGATCATGTTACATCAGATCAAGCGGATCAAGGTTCAACGTCAACAACGGTTGATGTTTCAATGGATACTACTGATGTACAACATCTTCCACACAACCGATGGACTAAAAGTCATCCAATAGATCTTATTATTGGTGATGCATCTGCTCCAGTCTCAACTCGAAGGGCTACTTGGAGTATGTGTCTATACACTGCCTTTCTTAGTAAGATTGAACCAACAACGGTTGCTCAATCTTTACTAGATCCGAACTGGGTGGTTGCAATGCAAGAAGAGATCAATTAATTTGAACGGTTGAAAGTATGGCGATTGGTTCCAAGACCAACGGGTCAGCGACCAATAGGGGTTAAATGGATTTTTAAGAACAAGAAGGATTCTGACGGAATTGTGGTTCAGAATAAGGCACGTCTTGTGGCCAAGGGATATCGACAACAAGAGGGTATTGATTATGACGAAACGTTTGCTCCGGTTACTAGGATTGAGGCTATTCGTCTTTTCCTTGCATTTGCTTCTCACATGAAGTTCACGGTGTTTCAAATGGATGTCAAAACTGCTTTTCTGAACGGTTATCTTCAAGAGGAAGTCTATGTCGATCAACCAGAAGGCTTTGTCGATCCCATTCATCCAAATCACGTATACTACTTGGAGAAAGCTTTGTATGGTCTGAAGCAAGCACCGCGTGCATGGTACGAGACCTTTACAAAGTATTTGCTGGACAATGGCTTCTCTCGTGGAACGATTGATACAATGCTATTCATCCGTAAAAACCATGGTCACATTCTCTTGGTTCAAATTTACGTTGATGACATTATTTTTGGTTCCACGTCCCCGGCCTTATGCAAAGAATTTGGTGACCTTATGGCCAACAAATTCGAAATGAGCATGCTTGACCAGTTAAATTTCTTTTTGGGGTTACAAGTAAAACAATTACCAAACATGATTTTTATCAGTCAAACAAAGTATATCAATGATATGCTAAAACGTTTTAAAATGACTACTTTAAAACCAATGACAACCCCAATGAGGACTTTACTGGATGCTGATACTAATGGGGAACCCTTTGATGTTAGGTTGGTTCTTTAATGTATCTGACTGCAAGTCGACCCGACATTACACTTGCTGTAACTGTCTGTGCTCACTTTCAGTCAAACCCTAAGAAATCTCATTCCAAAGCGGTTGTTAGGATTTTTCAGTACCTTAAAGGTACACCTAACCTTGGGATCTGGTATCCTCATGGATCCGATTTCAATCTCACTGCTTACACTGATGCAGATCATGGCGGTTGCCATGTTGATAGAAAAAGCACATCTGGATCAATTCAGATGTTGGGAAATAGGCTAGTTGGTTGGTCATCCAAAAAGCAGAACTGTGTGTCTTTATCAACAGCCGAGTCTGAGTACATTGCTGCAGCTCATTGTTGTTCACAAATTTTATGGATGCAAATTCAACTTTCAGGCTATGGCTTTAAGTTTTCTAAGACCCCAATTTACTGTGATTCACAAAGTGCTATTGCAATAACAAGCAACCCGGTCCAGCATTCTAAGACTAAACACATAGATATTCGCTATCATTTCATTAAGGACCATGTAGAGAAAGGGGATGTAGAGTTATACTTTGTGCCTACCAAAGTGCAATTAGCTAACATGTTCACTAAGCCCTTAGATGAACTTAGGCTAAAGTTCTTGATCAAAGAGATTGGCATGGTAGAGTATAGTGCTTGATATTCCTTAGATCTGTTGGGACTTATTCTTGGGATCTTGTGTTTAGGGGGAGTAGATACTTTCTAGGGGGAGCAACTTCTTTCATATGCTTTGGATATCATCTTTTAAGGGGGAGCCTTTAGATTTATGATAACTTCCTGGATATAATCGTTCAATGGTTACGTAAGGGGGAGGTAACTCATTGATATCATATTTTAAGGGGGAGTTAATTTATTTTCTGGGTTATTTTATCAAAATGCTGATTTACTTTCTTGTATATCACATTTTGAGGGGGAGAAAAAGGGAGAAAATGAGAAAATTAATCAAAAATATTTTTTTCAAAAGTGAATTCATAAACTCTTTGTTTTATATCTGAAATAATTCACTAAGGCTTGTATACATCTCAGTATGCAACCTGTTTTAACAATTGGTATCACTGAAGATTTGTACTTTGTTCTCAAATTCAAAGTTCTTTTAAGTACAAATCTTATTTTGAAAAATTCATAAAAATTGAAAAAGATAAAATCTAAAAATATTTGATTTTTACTGAATAAATGCTATTTTTAGCATTATACCGAATCTGACATCCAACAGTACAGATTCGGTAAGTTCAAAGTTTTTCAAAAATTGTCTCAGAATTGTTTTACATGAAAAGATTGAAATGAATTTTAAGAGGAAAAGTCAATTTGTCAAGATTTTGAAGTTAAATTGATAAAGTTTTGAAAAGTGGACTGCATTCGGTAAAATAGGCCCATTCGGTAAAGTCCATTTGGTATTTTATCTTCGGTATCTATAAAAGGAGGGTCAAAGTCAAACTAACTCTCTTACTGTGCTTAATTACCTACCGAGTCTTACTGATCATACTGAATCTGCCTAATCTACCGAATCCGTTCTTCTGTTTCTTCAAATCTTTGGTATAATTTCATTTTAATCATTGCTTTAGTTACACTCATGTAGATACGAGATAATTAAATGTTTTTCAACCAGAAAAGATCAAAATAACTGGATTATGACTCTCAATTTTGAAATTTTGTTGATTATACCGAGTCTGAGTCGTTTTCTTTTAATCTTTGATTAAACTCAATTGATTTGGTTAATTAACATGAATTCTTTTCTACTCTGAGTTATATTAATTGATCTATCATTTGACCAAGCTTGATTACATGTTTAATTGATTGTTTGATGGATTCTGTATCTACCGAATATGTTCTATCTACAGTACCGAGTCTGTTCATACGATTAACATGTTGATCTGCTTCTAATTGAGTGGTTAATTGATTATGGTTGTGATTTTACATGATAGAATATGCATGTTTGAGTGACTTTATGTTAATTTTGGAGATACCGAATCTGTTCTTCTCTTGATACCGAATCTGACTTTTGGTACCTTGAAACTTTCTGATTTTTATCTTCAAACACTTAACATGTTTATTCTATATCTTTCTGATCTGAAAACTCAAGCTCATTTAGTTACAGAATCTCAAGTTTTCATGACTACCGAATCTGCTTGAAATGTGTTTAAAATTTAACTAAGTGTTGTTCTGATTCTTTGTGTTATATAATTGATTTTGCATGATGAATTTGTATTGTGATGAATATCATATGAATGTCATGATTGTCAATTACTTGTTCATAGTTGAGAATAAAGGATTTTTATATCTTAGAAAAACCATAAAAATCATAAAATATAAAAGATAAAACTTATACAAAGGATTTCAAAGGCAAATAAGAATAGAGATATATGCTTAATGTTAAATATGTTGTGGTCTTCTATTTCTTATTTATACAGCTAAATGACGAACAATCACTTCATCAACTCTGAAACCAACATTCCCTGCAACTACTGGACTGCAATTCTAGAGAGGCACACTCCGTGGCCTGCTCTAAACTCTACAGTCAGTGTACCTGTAACAGATCTGGAACTACTTAACAGAACAATTAGGTTTGTGGAAGCTACACAACCTACTGCTGAAAATCCAGAGGGAACACAAGCTCATTTTGAATTTTAACTGAGAGGAGTTCAAGGGAGGAGGAGTATCACTAAGGCTGATTTCAGGAGGATATTCAGACTTCCTGTTGTGCAGAATGCTCCTGCTTTTCCCGCTACTCAACAGATGATGTCATCTGTCATCGATCTTGGTTATGTTGGAGCTCACAATGTTCCTCCGGCTAAGTTTCAGAAGAAATATCTGCATTCAAGGTGGTATGTGATCTTCTCAATCATCAACAGATGTTTACTGATGACAAGGAGTGTATCCGACAGCCTGACTGTGCCTATGCTGAAGTTGTTCTACTCTTTCATAAGAGTAGAAACTCCTGACTATGCAGAACTAATATGGGACTTGGTTCAAGCTCAAGTTGATAAACCAAGGGGTTCATACATCCCTTGCGAAAGGTTTTTCTGTATCTTTATCCATGATGCTATAAATGCTTGCAGAAATGCAAATATATTTGTACCAGGTACACATGGATTACAGATGAAACGATTTGGGGAGGTGAAGATGAATACCCCGATGGTATCTGATAATCAATTCACTGCGCTAATTCCAAATTGGCTAGTGAGGCTAGCTGAACCCCAAGACACGCGTATGCATTCTTATTTTGAGGCTGTAGGAATACCTCTTCCGAACCCGGTACAACAAGAAACAAGTTGAACCCGCCGCGGTTCCAGTCCCAGAGGTTGTAGAGGAACCTGTAGTTCAACCACCCGGGCCAGCTAATTCTCCACTTAGGGTGAACCTTAAACGATCTAGGGCAGCACACCAAGCTCAACCCGTGAGGCTCAGGGAACCTAGTCCAACTAGGATTGAACCAACCCTTTCCACAACACCCGAAGTGAGCAGTGACACCGACACTTCAGCAACAGCATCTGAATCGTCTCTCAAACATTCTCCTAAGAGAACTCGATATATACCTGATGAGATGATTCAGACTCCACCAACCCAGCGAGTAACTAGATCTAGGACTTCGACACCTATCGTCCGCTAAACAGTTACTAAAACTGTTGGTGATACGGACCAAGACCTAGAACCAATTAGGTCACCCTCACCCATCTCCGTATCACATCCAATAATAACAGTAAGCCCTACGCTAAATGAAGCACAAGTTTCGGTAGGTAAGAGATTTAGACGCACGGATGGTACAAAGACCACTAAGCCCATCCAATCTAAACAGGACTTAATAATAAATCCTACAAAGCACGGTGCTTCGGAATCTAAGGAAGTAAAGTCCTCCTCTGCAGTAAAGTCTGCGTTGACTCAATCGATTGAGGAAACTCAATCATTGAAGTCTAGAACGGCCGAAGGGGAGCCGAAAAATCTTGAAAAGGCACCCTGCGTATCAGTTGGAAATCCTCCTGTGCCTCAACGTACAACAGGGTCTCGAGGTCCGGCTTATCTTGATGAGGGAGATCTGCCACGTCCCATGGAAACGAGTCAACATGACAATCCTTCGGGATATTTATCAGACTTCCAGCAGACTGATTCCTTGATTCATGAAAGTGATTCATTGGATCAAACCACTTCTCTTCCGGATTCTGAATCTCAGGGTCCGGAGGAAGAGTCTTTAACTGAAAGAGATGTGCCACCTCATGGTATATCAATGATTTCAGGAGTCGGAGATAGCAATATCTCTGCTAGAGCTAAACCGACGGGTAGTTCTGCTATTCTGTCAGAGTCCCATGAGACTAAAGTCATAAAGGCAGATGCTTCGAAAGAAACTTCGCCGGTGACAACTCCGATTGTTACCCAACCTCCATCAGAAGGGGATATCACGAATCTGACTAGTAGTATGTACAACCCTACATATAAGAATAATACCGCACAATCATCCTTACCTGCCCTCACGACAACTCACACACTTCCATCGACATCGCCTTCATCCAATGCTGCTGCTGCTGCTGTTCCCATTGTTACTTTTCCATCATCACCCTCTCGTTTACCACATTTCTATGATGCTTTGGAGCAAGAATATTTCAGTCGTATGTTTTCTAGAGTCAATCTTGATGTTCTTCGACGCACTTCGCTTCAAGCATTGTTTCGTGCTCGTGTTCGATATCCACTTACTTCCTGCTCTTATCCTTTAAGTCCTCACCGTGATGATGAACATGACGATTCTGATCCTCAGAATAGCCATGAGGGGGAGATAGGAGTAGATGGAGAATATCTATCGGTGAACTTTTCAACCAAGGTTGGTGATGTGAGGTCTTCATCAGCTTCACAAGCTCAACAAGTTCAGACGGAATCAGAAATGGTTTCTGTACATGATGAAATTGATGAAGATTTGAACTTAAGTGATTTTTATCTTGAAGAGATGGATGATGATGGGTTTGTCATCTTAAGCAAGTTATCTTCAGTATCTTCAATTCCGGAAGATGTAGAGATTGTAGATGAAGGGAATCCTGATCCAGTAATAGAAAGTGATGATGAAATGGATTCTTCTGATGACAATGAAGACAATCTTTATGTTGATCCAAATGAAGATGATATCTTTGATCATATTGAAGATGATGATGTTCCAAATGATGATGCAACAAATCCTACTGATCATTCATCGAATTCTTCACCCTCATCGAGTTCACATCCAACAAATGCTAATGAAAACTCAACTTCTGGTACATCTACATCAAGTGAAACAGTAAATTCTAGATTCAAATACAACCATGGAATATTCTTTAAGAATCAGGAACAAAGATTGTTATTGGGAGTTGAACATGATTTTATAATGTTACGAAACACATTCATCGAAGAAAATGCTTATAAGATCTTCCGCATCAAAGATACACCAAGGAGTAAAAGGTTCACTTATATAGGTTCACGATTTCTTCCAGCAAGTGAAAGGAATTGGTATGAGTTTATGTGGAGGAAACATATCAACAAAGATGAAGATGATTTGTGGCTTCAAAGAAAATATCGTATTTTAGAAGTGTTGAATATTGCTCGAGCCGGAGTAGAGATAAGTGAAAATAAAGACGTCATCAGTCAGTTCCACGTTATTAGAGAAGATGAGAAAGAGTACAAGTTCACATAAGCAGATTTTCATAATCTTGATATGCTTGACATCATTCACATCTACAACTACCTCAGTATCATCACCATTCGACCTTTTGCTAAGGCTCAAGCTTTGGAAGCTGTGAAAAGATACATGATGGAGACAATTAAATTGATGAGACGTGAAGATTTTCAAATAGGTCTCGAAGCAAATAGGAAAAAGATTCGAATAACGTGTCCGAATCAATTTACAGAGGGACTGAAGGATATGAGGATGTTTCAAATGCAATTCGAACCCGAAGGGTTTGTATTTGTAAATTCTCAAAAGGAAAAGGTGTTCATTCGTACTAAAGAGCTGAACAAATATTCAGATGGAACACTTAAGGCTGCACCGAAGTATCTTAAAATTCATCAAAGCAAGGTTGATGACTTTGATACAAAAATAGGTCTTGGAGAGTTTATAAAGCATATCAGAGATCGTTTAAAGCTCCGAATCCGTACAAGACAGTTTGAGATTCTTCGTGGCCAGAGAAAGAGAAGGTATTTCAAGGAAATGGATGAATATCCATTACATGAGGGAGATCCAAGGAAAGCGTGGGGAGTCTGGAAAACTTCTAAGCAAATTTTAGAAAATCAAGTAGAAGTTTCAAAACCAGATGGCTCACAATGGAAACTAACATTTGGACCTCTCAAGATTTCACAATAGGATTATATTGTAAAGTTCACATTTAACACTAAGGAGGAGATTGTTAGGACCCCGAAGTTGTATAGTGTTAATGTGAATTAAGCTTTAAATGAAGGTTCCTTAGAAGAGGGCTATATAAGGAACTTAAGTAGTCCTAATTAGATAGCCATTGCATTATAACCGAGTTCTAGAAGCTGTGGAATGTAATTTTACCGATTCTCTCTCATACCGAGTCTTCTTCCTATATACCGAATCTCACTCTATCTTATCTTTTCTCTCAATCTCAACATGATCTGACCTATCATGAGAAGACACGAGTGAGTGATCACCCATACGGCTGATGAAGCCAACTCGTACGTGTGATGGATGACTCGTACGGGTGAGTCAATAGCAGGGGT
This sequence comes from Rutidosis leptorrhynchoides, assembly GCF_046630445.1. NCBI lineage: Eukaryota > Viridiplantae > Streptophyta > Magnoliopsida > Asterales > Asteraceae > Rutidosis > Rutidosis leptorrhynchoides. The sequence goes on along the minus strand of NC_092334.1, from coordinate 675,983,051 downwards.
ATATAAATTCTTATGTTCTTCATTTTAAGTTAAGCCTCTCTCACACACAATCACTCAGATCTGGTTTATCTGATCCGATTCTCTCTCAACCCAAATCACTCATGGTAGTGAATAATAGCTCTAGGCATTAATCTAATCACAATCCTTGTTGTGGTTTGACTAATTTAATCCCAAAAAGCTACCCATATTCACTTTGATTGGTTTGATTTACTAATTCCACCTTTGTGTGAATTAAACCTATTGATCTCGAAGTTCCTAGTCATGTTTCATCATTGGTATCAGAGCATTGGTTGTGATTTCAACATCATCAAGTGATTTTTGGTGATTAATAGGGTTTATTATTTGGGTTTTTGAGATAAAAGTGATTTTAATTAAAAAGGAATCATTTTTACATGTGTAATTGTAATTAGAGAGTGTGTTTATGTTTGTTTAGTGTTAATCCAGCTTTTGGACGAAGAAATTGAGGTTTAACATCAATTTTTAAGGTTTTTGGGTGAATTGAGCTGAACAGAAGTTCACACGAGTGGGTCATACTTTTTGATCACACGTACGGTTGACCACACGGTTGATCGTCACTCGCGAACTCACACGTACGGATTAGCATAACCTTTTGAGGTTAAGTGACTACAGTCTGATCACACGGGTGATCAAATGGTTGATTGTGACACGTACAAGTAATCACACGGGTGATTGTCACTCGCACGGTTGATTCTTTGTGTTAGGTTTGTTGGTTAAGTAGTAACACGTACGCTTGAGGCTGTGACACGTACGGTTGATACTTTCACACGTACGGTTGATACTATCACACGTACGATTGATAACCTGAACCGCACGGTTTACCCTTTGGTAAAGTTTTCAAGATGTTTAATTCAAATGATTACGCGTTGGCCGCACCATTAGTTCAGAGCATTACGAATATGACTCAGCGATTACTCCTTGCTGAGAGTGAATCAGGAAGTGGTATGAAATGTCCGAGATTACTGAATATGTATAATTATTCTACTTGGAGGTCAAGGTTTAAGATTTGGTCTGATGGTCAGGACACAAAGCTTTGGAAGTACATTGAAACCGAATTTCAATGGCCACGTTCACCAGTTACGAATAAGTTGTATACACTACACAAGATGCCTTCTGAAGAACGTGAGGAGTATAACTTAGAGAAAAAGATGTACTGTAATTTGACAAGTGCTCTTGATGGTCCGATTTTCCATCAATTTCTGTGTCATGATAATTCGTTCAAGATATGGGAAGCACTTCGTACTTTCAATGAAGGAAATTCATCTTACAGAATGAGAAAAGGTTTAGAGCTGAAAGCTGAGTTTGATCGTTTTCACTGGCAAGTTGGAGAGTCTATTACAGAATTGGTTGAAAGATTTCGTCATTTTTTAGCTGAAATACATAAGCATGATGTAACTATCGAAGAGAAAGACAAAGTGACATGTCTAGCTGGAGCATTACCGTTAGAATGGAATGGTTTTGTATTAACTATGAAAACCAGTGGAGAATTAGCTACTGCAACAGTGAACTCTGTTACTTGTTACAACTATGGAGAACTAGGTCATTTTTCAAGACAGTGCACAAAATAGAAGAAGCAGGGTAATCGTAATCCGTTCAAGAATCAGAACTACAGTTCTCAGAGTCATTCAACTAAATGTGAGATCTACATTACTGATAAAGTAAATGGAGCTGATGCAACTGAAAGTCCGAACAAAGCTTTGGTTGTTATTCATGGAGACGATGATGATTGGTCTATGAAGTTAAATGTGGCTGACCAGCTTCCCAAAGCCAACATGGCATAGATCACTGAAGTAGAAGAAGACTGCGTCACTAGTCAAAACATAATTGAGAAGCTGACTGCTCGTGCTGAAAGAGCTGAAGAATTGTCAAGAACCATTCGAAGAGAAAAGGTTCAGATGCAAGTTATGAGAAAATTCAAAAAGGCACGTGATTTAGTTCCTCGTACACCTGAATCTGGAAGTGTTTCACCGACATCATCAGAGGACTACTACTTCAACAATTGGAAGGATAAGTATGGTGATACCTCAGTGTTTGAGGACAGTCTAGAAGCAGATCATAGTGAAGAAACATTGGTTGATGCTGATAAGGAATTAGATGAATGGGGTAGAATGATTGCTGTTGAATTGGAGATGTTAGTTCTTTTGAGTGAAGGTTCAGATCTCGAGAGTGTAAATTCAGAAATTGATGATTCAGACAAGATGTCAGAATCAGAGGTTGAAGATAAAGCTGATCATAATGGGGTAAATCAAACTGATTTTGAAGCATTGAACAATCAAGCAGTTGACTTATTGAAGATGTGCTTATCAGCTAGTGATCTTGAAAAGGTTTCCAGTTTGACAAGAGCTAAGGATATATGGGATAAACTTGAGCAGATTCATTTGGGAAAAGATGCTGATACTTCAGAGTTTCTTACAGACTCGTCAGAATCAGAAGATGAGCTCGATGATGGGAAGAAGAAAGATTTCTTTGCATTTATGGCTGAGACTTCCTCATCAAATAATGCTCAACAGGTATCTTCTGATCCATCTAATGTTGTTGAATGTGTTAAATGTGCTGAATCTAAGGTAACAATAGATAATTTAACTAAGGCATATGCGGAAATGAAAGAAAAATGGCATGCTGACCATGTGACCACTAAGGTTGAAAATGAGTTAAAAGAGCAAATCAAAGTTTATAAAAAACAACTTCACGATCTGAAATGTTATAACTTTGATATAAATCAATCTTTAGTTAAATGTGTTGACACAATAAACGAATTGAAGAAAGAAAATGAATGTGTTAAAGCTGATTTAGAAGCTATGTCAATTAAGATGAAATGTTGGGCAAGTGCGTCACAATGGAATGCATTAATGGTGGAATTAAATGGCATCAAGGGAAAGGGTATTGGATTAAAGGCCGCAGCTCCACCGTTTCAGAACAAATTTGTTAATGCAAATGTTGTTGATGGACAACCAGAAAACTGTATTCCACCTAGTTATGAGGACTATGTTGAGAAGAACAAAAAGTGTAGCTCAACTGAGAATGCACCTTCTGATGATACCACTGAAGGATCTTTAGATCATGAGGAAGATAAGAAAACTAGCCTAGGAGATAAGTCGGAGAAAAGGAAGGTGATAACACCTGATGAGCCAATTCAGATTATGAAAAATCCAAAGTTTGCTAATAGAGTGGTTCCACCGGTTACACCTAAACCTGTATCTAAATCTGTTCCTAGAAAGAGGTCAAACGTTTCTCCTATGTCTGCAAAAACACAAGATCCCTCTTCCTCTAACTCTAATAATCAATATCAATCTAGAGGATATAGAGAATTTCGACAATGTTTTAGTTGTGGTGTGTTTGGACACATTGCTGCTAACTGTCCTACAAGGTTTAGAACACCAAGACGTAAGATTGACCTCACATATGATGATCACCGATCACCTTATATTCACAGAACAGGTTCACCTATTCGTGATGAAGTTCGTACTCGAAGACATACGAAAAATGTTGTCTATGGAGACTATAAGAGAAAGAACTTCATTAGGTCAATTTCCCCTGTGAAGATGAAGGTTCCTAAGAAGGATACCGAGGCAAGAGTTGCCGAATCAAGTGATCGAGAATTTAAGGCACGATCACCTTCGCAAAAAGCTAGTCATAGGAAATATTTTTCCCGTACCAGACCACGAGTAAATCGCTCTGAAGATGAGCAAAATGTGAAAAACCAGAAGAGTAATGTTGCTTCTTCTAAACTGTCTAAGTTTATTGTTTCAGACGATGAGGTTCCACCTGACTCAAATGGGAAATGGATGGAAGTTCAAGCTATGGGTGTTAATGGACAACCTACTGCCATCCAGGCGTGGGTTCCTATTATCAATTAATTCTTTTAATGTGATATGCAGGGAACCAGGCTACCTGCAAACAACACCTAGATAGTGGATAGCGGCGCTTCGAGACATATGACTGGACAGCTATCTCTTCTCTCGGATGTACACCCAATTAAGGGAGGTTATGTTGCATTTGCTGGAGATAAAGGAGGTCACATTTTAGCTCAAGGTTTATTGAAGAATGATAAAGTTAGTTTCGACAAAGTAAACTACTATCAAGAGCTTGCAAAATTTGTTGTCGGTTTCACAAATCTGTGAAAAATCCTTCAAAGTAGCATTTGATGACAATTTCAGCTACATTTTGAAACCAGAGTTTGTGATTCCTCCAGAAATGATTTTGATGAAGGCTCCTAGACAAGCTGATTTATACATGCTAGATATGAATGTTGCTACTTCAACTGCTGAACATCATCAAGCTTTTGTTTCTAAAGCGACTGAACAAGATTCTATTACATGGCACAAACGCATGTGTCATTTAAGTTTTCGAAAGATGAACCATCTGGTTCACAACAATCTTGTATAAGGTGTTGATCTTCGATCTTTTCAGATCCCAGGAACATGTGTTTCGTGTAAGAAGGGTAAGCAGAGCAAGAAAGCTCATAAGTTGGTGAAGTACAATCCTATCTCTGCTCCACTTGAATTGTTACATATGGACCTTTTCAGTCTAATCCGTTTTGAAAGCATTGATGGAAGTAAGTATTGTCTGGTGGTAACTGATGATTATTCAAGATTCTCTTGGGTAATGTTCTTGAAAGAGAAGTCTGATACGTTTGAGAACTTGAAAGTGCTAATCAATCAATTAGAGACAGATTTTAATTTGAAAGTTAGAAAGATTCGTTGCGATAACGGTACAGAATTCAAGAATTAGTTTCTTGCAGGTTTTTGAATTGAAAAAGGTATCAATATGCAGTTCAGTTCTGCATACGCTCCACAGATGAATGGTGTTGCTGAAAGAAAGAATAGGGTTTTGATTGAAACTGCTAGAACTATGCTAGCTGATTCATCTTTACCTGTTCATTTTTGGGGTGAAGCTGTTGCAAATGCTTGTTACACTATGAATTGGGTATTAACTATTAAACGACTGGGTAAAACATGCTATGAGTTATTGCATGGGAGAAAACCATCATTGAAGCATCTAGAACCATTTGGTGCCCCGTGTACCATTTTGAAGAGAAAACCCGGAAGTAAGTTTAATTCAAAAGTGGTTACTGGAGTGTTTCTCGGTTACAGTTCTCCTAACAAGCGAGTTTTCAACAATGAAACGAGATGTGTTGAAGAATGGTCTGAAGTTGACGTCCAACGGAATTACACAAAGACTGCTACCAAAAGTCATCCTTGGATCTACAACTATGATGAGCTGATTGATTCATTTAATCTTGCTCCAGATTAGACGGAGAATGAAGTAGAGTTACAAATGCTGTTTGATTTACAGAACGAGCCAGAAGTGTCTGCACCTACTCCAACTCCATTACCTATTGTCGTTGAACCCGCACAAGATTCAGATCAAGATGTTGATCCAGTGTACGATACCTGCGGATCTGATATTTCGAGTGATAATTCTGATAATCCTAAATATGGAGATACCACGAATCTACATCGAGAAATACCTGTTCCCGCACACCCAGTTCCTAGAACTACAGCTGCTCATCCTAGAAAAAATATAATTGGAGATCCAAATGCATGCGTTAGGACAAGAAGACAAATTCAGTTTGATGGTCAAGTTGATTCTCATATGACAGCCGCTGCTTCATATTACGAGTATTCATGTCATATTTCTAGAATAGAGCCAAAGACAACAAAAGAAGCTTTGAAGCATGTTGATTGGGTGATGGCTATGCAAGAAGAGATTCAACAATTCCATCGTCTAGATATTTGGAAGTTAGTTACTAAGCCGCATGGTGCGAAGGTTATCGACCTCAAATGGGTTTGGAAGTGCAAATTCAACGAAGATGGCAATGTTACCCGTAACAAAGTAAGATTAGTTGCTAAAGGTTATCAGAAAGATCCTGAATTTGATTACGATGAGGTTTTTGCTCCTGTTGTCAGATTGGAAGCAATTCGCATTTTCTTGACTTTCGCGTCTTTTATGAAGTTTAAAGTGTATCAAATGGATGTTAAGAGTGCATTTCTCTATGGCAAGCTAAATGAAAGAGTATATGTCAGTCAACCTCCGGGTTTTAAAGATCATCTTCATCCTGATAAAGTTTACCGATTACGTCGAGCCCTTTATGGTTTACATTAAGCTCCTAGAGCTTGGTACGGACGGTTATCGAGTTATCTGATTGAAAAAGGATACCAAATGGGAACGGTAGACTGTACTCTATTCACAAAAGTTCAAGATGACGACATTATTTTAGTCCAAATTTATGTTGACGATATTATCTTCGGTGCTACTAAGCAGGAACTCGTTGATTAGTTCGAACAGGTGATGAAGGACGAGTTCGAAATGAGTAAATTGGGTCTCTTACACTACTTTCTTGGTTTACAAGTCAAACAGACTAGTAATGGTATTTTTCTTCATCAAGCAAAGTATGTAAATGATATACTCGAACGATTTGGTATGACTCAAGAACGTCCTGTGTCAACTCCGTTAGCTGTGAATCATGGTATTTCGCTAGAGTGCGAAGGAGAACCTGTTGATCCTACATACTATCGAGCAATCATCGGATCGCTCATGTATCTCACTGCGTCTATGCCAGATATTATGTTCGCAACATGTCTGTGTGCTCGTTATCAAGTTAATCCGAATACAGTTCATCTTACAGCTGCCAAAAGAATTCTACGTTATCTGTTGCATTCGCCAAATCTCGGCATCTGGTATTCGAACGATGAGAAGTTTGATCTTGTAGCTTACAGTGATTCAGATTATGCTAGTTGCAAAATCAATAACAAGTCTACATCAGGAGGATGTCAATTTCTAGGTGAAAGGCTGGTGACATGGCAGTGCAAGAAACAAACTGCAGTTGCTCTTTCCACGTGTGAAGCTGAATATATAGCTACTGCTAGTTGTTGTTCGCAAGTTGTTTGGATTCAACAACAACTTCGCAATTACGGGCTAAGAATCTCTTTCTCTCCTCTTTATATTGATAATACTGCTGCTATAGCAATTACTAAGAATCCTGTGCAACATTCTAAGACTAAACACATAGGTATTAAATATCATTTTCTTAGGGATTGTCATGAGAAAAAGATTATTGAGGTTAAGAGAATAGGTACTAAGGACCAAAGGGCAGACCTATTCACTAAGGCTTTTGATAAACCTAGGTTCTTACTCCTACTAGAGATGAATGGCATGTTGATCGAGACAAAGTAATTTCGGATGTTATGTATGAGGGTTAGTCAAGCTTTTAGACTTTGCATGTAGGATGCATGACATGTAGATTTTTAATTGTTTAATTATCTGTATTGCATATTTTTGCTTTCTGTTTGCATTCCTTTGCATGATTTATTTCATGTTTGCATGCTAGTCTGTAGTTGTTTTCTGTTTGGTTAAAATGCTAAAACACAAAAAGATTTTATATTTCAGCATTTTAGAAGTGAAAAATGCCTCACTAGAAAATCTTAAAAAGTTAAAAAATCCGAAAATGAGCTTGTTTTGATTAATATGTTGGAGATGAAGAAATTACTGTACTGAGAATTGATATATTTGATTAGTAATGACTGATTTGAATGTTTATGTCTATCTGTTGTGTGATGTACTGATAGATGTGACTTATGAATTCTTGGCTCTAGACAATCATAATAAGAATAACGATCATCTAAGATTCAGAAGTCATGGACGATCTGTAGCGTTTGAAGGTAATCACCTAATTATCTTCGAAACTGTATGAAATGATAGTTGTTGAGGAACTCAACAGTCGGTTGAGGGTATCCCCTATCATAATTGATAATTGTTAGAGAAAGTCGGTGTTGGATGTCCCCAAGCAATATTCAACGTTGCTCTACCAATTCAGCTTCACAGCTATGAATGGGACATTCAATAGTTTATTTAAGGGGTTGAGGATTATCTGTTTGGCTGGTGCATACCATGTTGTCACGGGCCTGAGACTTAATAATCGAAACTAAACCCTGAAGATACAGAGAAAATTAGTTTATGACGAAAGTAAGTGTCCCTTCTCACTTAAGGTCGAAAAGTATAACTCCTTATTGCGGACCGTTTAAGCATTTAAGGGAGAACACCTTCGAGTGATCTGAGCACACAACAAAGAAACATGAGTTCATACATAAAAATGGAAAATCTATTCATGATAGCGTTCAAAATCAATATATCAAAAGATAGTGATGTGCTGTAAAATCAAGATATCAAAAGAAAATCAATGTCAATAAAATTGGCGTATCAAGATGGCAAAGTCCTGAAAGTATGAAGAATGCTGATTCATGATGTGCTCATAAAGAACTCAGATCATTCTTAGTGTGACGCCCCCGCCCAGCTTAAATTGTTTAATTACGATGTTCACACTGAACTATCAAGATTCTTGTCGTCTGCAATATAGAGTTATATCCATTAAGACTGTAAGTTGGAAAGATACTTACCTAGATATACTCTAATACTTAGTTATGAAAGTTTAACTTTCGATTCCGTTTTCCATGACAACTTGAACATAAAGAAGTTAAGGGCCTCGAGATTTATTTCGTGTGACGACTGGTCATCAGGCAAGTCTGCTTTAACTGTAGACCAATCCCCGCGGTAAATAGTGCGCCTATTCGGATAATCCAATATACTCTGAGATCAGCCAAGCCAACTAGATTGAAGATTGTCAACACATTGGTAGAAGCCAATGGCTGACAGGGTTATTCAAAATGCCGTGATAACCATCCTGTTCAATTTGAATGAAGTACATGGAAAGAGATAACGGAAAGTTACTTGTAATGAATTGACAACCTAATAAAAATGCACAATCATAAGTGATGGAAGAATCAAGGATTAATGAACTTAGCATGATCTCAAAAATCATTGCTTTATAGTGTTCAAGTAATTAATGCCAACATGATTGTCGAAGTGTCCGGAATGAATATGTTCATGTTTAATGAGGATTGATATCAGTAATTGCATGATAATAAACATAGATTGGATAATTAGGAATGAACGATAGAGATTGATTCAATATGTCAGTTCTGATCCATTTTTTTTTAAAATTGTTAATCATCTTGCTCACAAAAAGAATGTGGATTTGTATGTCTTATATATCTGTTCTGTTATTTTGTTTGCATTATAAACTATAAAACAACAAAAAGATTTTGGCTTGCATGTTATTGCATTTCATGATAGAATGTCTTTCATTTGCATAATTTTAGTTGCATGACATTTTGCATCAGAAAATTCATAAAGATTTTATCATTTCCTTGTTTTTCTGATTTTCCTCTGAGTGCATAACGACATCTGAAAGAACTTTGTTGAGATCAAGATATTGGGCCACCAAATCCATGAGATAGAAGTTCGTAGAGCTTGTGACTGTTTGAAGGACATTGATGTTTTAGATTGCTAATGAACTTAAGTTGACATTACACTGTAGGACTTACTCTTGGATCACAGATTGATTAGAGTAATAACCTTGTTTAGGTTAAGATTTTATCTGCCTAAGTGTTAATGATCATTTCTTGAAGGTTTAGTGATTTTTGACTCAAGTTGAAAGTGCTTGTTATTTCTAAGATTACCGAACGAGTTGAAATCCTAAGGTTGTAGAATTTTTGAAGTTTTGAAATTACCTAAGTGCTCACTAGCACGTTTGATGTGTGAACCGTACGATTGACCACACGTTTGAGGTTAACCATACGGATGACCCTGATCAACTTGTCCTAAGACAATTGGGTCACACGCACGTGTGATCTAGGTGAGACGCGCGTTTGATGGTGGATCGTGTGATCAACTGCACGGTTGATCACGAGAGTATAAATAGGAGTGATGAGCTCAACAGCTCACACTTGTGCACCCAATACTTTTTCTCTCTCTATTTTCGATCATCACCGATCAAGCATTCTTTTGCAACGAACGTTAAGCATACTTAGACGAATCCAGCGCCACCTATTAGGTATGATTTCATCGAGTTTAAGTTAGTTAATTTTGTGTTTTAATGTGTCGAAACCCTAAGGGTTCTTAACTCGAATTTCATGAAATTGAAGCTCGTTTTGATGTATATCTGTGATTGTTTTAAGTTAAACGATACTTACACTTGCTATCGTGATGTAAATCGGTCCATAATGTGCTCAATTATGTGATTTTGATGATTTAAAAAAAGGCATTTAATACGGTTTCTTCAGACATGCACGAGTCACGTCACTTGCACGCGTAAGGCATGACTCGCACGAGTCAGTGCACGGTTGATGATCAACGGTGTGTACCTTTAAACTCACTCGTTTGTCCTGATTTTATTGATCACTCGTCTGCAAGAGCTGACACGTGTGATAAACCGCATGAGTCACCACACGGTTGATTCACTCGCTTAGAATTTCTGCATCAGCCGTGTACCCTGTCTGAAACCATATTACTGCTCAAACGTGTCAACAGTGACACGAGTGACTATATCACTCGCACGGTTGATCTATCAGCCGCACGTGTGAAACTGTCACTCGCACATTTTCATCCTGTTCAACATATTTATGACACTTTGATGCAAATGCTATGATAATGTATGCTGATTGATTTATATATCTAACATCTCTGTTAATGTTTCAGTTTCTGCTTAGATATCATCAGATGGCAGAACAACAAGTAAATGTTCCAGTTGATAACGTTGAAGGACAGGGGGAGCAACAAGTTAATCTACAAGCGAATCCTCAAGTGAATCCAGTCATCCCACCTGCTCATCAAGAGATTCCTCTAGAGATGGGTGAACTGAACAATCAAGTCGCTCTCTATGACACTACTTTAGAGAGAGGTTCTCACTTTAAGGAGATTATCGAATTTCTTAAGAGATCAAGGATACACACTGCTATTTCTACTGAATGCACTGCATACTACAGTCATCAGAGAGAGTTCTGGAGAAATGATGTGTTGGATGTTGATGAAGATAAGCTTGTTAGTAAGATTCAAGGTCATGATATTATTGTTTCTAAGAATGTGATTAGAAGGATTTTGGGTTTCAATGACGAGAACTGCTCCCATATGACTATCAGTAGAGAACGAATCCATGGTTGTTTCAGAAGATGTGCTTATTCTGGTTACCTTGTTGGCAAATCTGAGCTGGTGAAGACATGTCTACCACCGCAGTTTAGATATCTTGCTCATGTAATCATGCATTGTTTGAGTGGACGCAAATCTAGTTTTTGACAAGCTGAAAGAGAAAGTGCAGAGTATGTTTGTAGCACTTGTTCTCAAGGCTCCATATGATTTTTCGGGTTTTGTTTTCTACTATTTCAAGGCAAATCACTTCAGTTCTTCCCAGAGATACCTGATATATGCCCGTTTTCTTCAATTAATCATTAATGATGCTGCACATGATTTACCTAAGCTTGAAGAGGATATTATCCACCTGAAGCTGATGAATACGATTACTTTCCGCAGAATGGAAGAGATAAGGATTGCTGAGTTAAAGCCTGACTTTAATAGAAAGCTCATTTGTCATCTTATCAAGGTGAACTATCGATGTCCAGCAGGAAATGCTTGGAGGAATGAGGATTCAGACTCTAACTATGAAGTTACAGATGAGGAAGGTGAGGGTGATAATCAGAAAGCTGCTGGTAATGTTCAAGGAGGAGGTAATGTTGATGATGAGATTATCGAGGGTGATGATGAAGCGACAGAGGAGGATGCCAGCTTAATTCAGAGAAAAAGGAAAGGAAAGGATCCTATGACCGCAGAGCAATTCAAAAAGAAGGAGAAAAGAACAAAGTACTCTTATGAGTCACCTCAGAGATCATCACAGGGAGGTTCAAGGCAACAAGCTCAGAGAAAGCCATCCAGTTTCATGAAGGATGCAAGGGCTGCTGTTACCTCACCAAAACCTGCCACAACAACACCTCAGGTCACATTAGATGAATATAAGACTCAGCAAAATCTGTTGATGTCTTTGGTCACGAAAATAACCAATTTGGAGAATCAAGCTACTAAGGAGAAGAAGATCAGTAATGCTAAGATTGAATCGTTGGTTGAAGAGAACAAGAGGTTATCTGAAAGGTTGGACCGTCAGAAAGAAAGAACAGATAAGTTGAAGAAGAAGTTTTTGGCGATTAAGAGTACGAACAGGGAGAAGATGAAGAAGTTAAATGAAAAGATTGAACAGCTAACCTCTGGTAAAACCAAGTTGATTAAGGAGAGAGAAGAAGAGTATTCTTCTGATTTGGGAGAAGGTGATGAAAAAGATGATGAAGAAGATGCTGGAACTGGAGGACCCTCTTTTGATATACCGTTAGTGATACCTATGCGAAGCTTTAATGAATATGGTAAGGTCTTTACTGGTGAATATTATATGAATTATTCAAATATTTTTAATGATGCAGAAAAGGGGGACGTTCCACCAAGTGAATTTCTGATAGAACAGCTTGCTGCTCTAGCATATGACAGCGAAAATGACACGGAGAATGCAGAGACAGCTGAAGCTGAAAACAAGGCTCCACAAGAAGAGTCATTGTCAAGTATCCCTCCCGAATCAATCCAAAATATCAACTTAAGTGATTTTGATCTATTCGAAGATGAGAAGAGTGAAGATTCTGTTGGTAAAGAGAGTTTGAAAGAGGATGTGATTATTGAGTCCGAAGACGAATTTGTAATAGAATCTGATGATGAAGAAGAAGAAGAAGAAGAAGAAGAAGAAGAAGAAGTTGAGATTGTTATGCCTTCGCTTGAGCCATATTCGCATCCGTCACTCAACACGTTAAGTGACTTCTTCAATCTGAGTTGTGAGGAGAAAAGGAAGAACTTAATTGAGTTAGAAAAGGCGAGGAAGGTATACAAACAACAAGTGAAAGAAGTGGATGTTATGACAGAAAGGAACAAGAAGATCCGACATGAGAAATTGCTCGTTGAGAAAGAAAGAAAAGAAACTGAATTGAAGGATAAGAAACTCCGAGCCGAACAAGCTAAAGCCGAGACATGGAATGAGATTAATGAATGGTTTAAACGTGATAGGGTTAAAGTGAATAGAAACGTTAAGGAAGACGAAGATCGTCAAAGTTGGTGGAGATAGAACATTGTTAACCCTGATCAAGTAGATAAGCCAGAACTCGAGCTGAAGTTTGTTAGTTTCTATGAGAAAGGTAAAAGATCCAAGAAGTACTCCAAGGGTAAAATTTTGAGTTGGGGCTATTTCAAGGAGATCAATTGTTTTGTGATCAAGAGGGAAGGAGGAGTTGATTATATGGCACGTCCAAGTCACTTCAAAACTCTACCGTACTTCGAGATCATGCAACTTGCTAAGCTGAAGATGTTGAACGCTGAAGATTGTGACCTTTCCAGATTGTTTCAGAGAAAACTCAGGTATGAGTATAAGACAGGGAAATGGGACATCTTTAAGTCAACGGCCGCTAGGTTTTCCATTCACCCAACAAAGAAAAATTCTAAAGGAGGACCTATCCGTGTTGTTAAGTTCCGTCCAGCTAAGTAAATGAAACAATCTCCCTTGATGCCATTACCCAAGGATATCTGTAAGAACTTCGGATGGTGGTTCTATGATGAGTTGTCGGAAGAAGCAGTGATCTTAACTGCAATTGAGAAGGATGATGGAAGCATACAGTTCGACAATGTGAGGATTCTAGATCCTATGTGGCTGAGGAACTTGTCAAGATTTGATGTGGAGACTCTTCACCGCCATCACATTACATTCAGAGATGATCGAAAGGAGGAAGCTATGAGATATCAACGTGTGATTGATGTCCTCTATGCATACCTCAACAGAGAAAGTGATGCTCAAAGCTCAAACCAAGTTCAAGCCAGCTGATGTGTGTCGGATACTGTGATGCTAGTTTGTAATTTTTTGTTTGTTTGTTTTTGTTTTTGATGATGATGTATTTTGGGGAGAGAGAGAATCTGGAAATGTAATTAGACTGATGCTACTTTTGGAATTATATGTATTTCATGGACGTTTACTTTATTGTAATCGATGGTCTAGGTCCTAGGGGGAGTTGTTGATGCATTTTATGTAAAGTCCCTAGACATCTAACCTACGTCAATTGCAGGTACTTTAGTTTATGGGATACCAAGATCGCTCGTTATTATCCTATCTGTGTTTGTATGTGGTTACAGGTACTGCAGGAACGCGATACGGATGTTTAACTTTGATAGACTTAGTCAGACGTACGAGTGAAGTATCACTCGTACGGCTGACAGGCTCATACGCACAGTTGATGCTGAGCTAAGTCATAATTATAACCTGAATGAGAAGACACGAGTGAGTGATCACCCGTACGGCTGATGAATCCAAATCGTACGTGTGATGGATGACTCATACGGGTGAGTCAACAGCAGGGGTATATAAAGTCTTATGTTCTTCATTTTAGGTTAAGCCTCTCTCACACACAATCACTCAGGTCTGGTTCATCTGATCCGATTCTCTCTCAACCCAAATCACTCATGGTAGTGAATAATAGCTCTAGGCATTAATCTAATCACAATCCTTGTTGTGGTTTGACTAATTTAATCCCAAAAAGCTACCCATATTCACTTTGATTGGTTTGATTCACTAATTCCGCCTTTGTGTGAATTAAACCTGTTGATCTCGAAGTTCCTAGTCATGTTTCATCAGATTTAGTTTCCCCCGTTTACCAAATTGAACAACACCTTTCCAAGGTGAAACCTTAAGCATTACCATCTCCTCAATTTCAAATTCTATATCTTTTCTTTTAATGTCCGCGTAGTTCTTTTGTTGACCTTGGGCAGTTTTTAACCGTTGTTGAATTTGAATGATCTTCTCTGTGGTTTCTTGAATAATTTCTGGACCCGTAATCTGTCTATTCCCAACTTCACTCCAACAAATCGGAGACCTGCACTTTCTACCATAAAGTGCCTCGAATGGTGCCATCTCAATACTCGAATGATAACTGTTGTTGTAGGAAAATTCTGCTAACAGTAGATGCCGATCCCAGCTGTGTCTAAAGTCAATAACACATGCTCGTAGTATGTCTTCAAGAGTTTGTATAGTCCTCTCACTTTGCCCATCGGTTTGTGGATGAAAGGCAGTACTCATATCTAGACGAGTTCTCAATGCTTGTTGCAACGTCTGCCAGAATCTTGAAACAAATCTGCCATCCCTATCAGAGATAATAGAGATTGGTATTCCATGTCTGGAGACAACTTCTTTCAAGTATAATCGTGCTAACTTCTCCAATTTTTCATCTTCTCTCATTGGCAGAAAGTGTGCTGACTTGGTGAGACGATCGACTATTACCCAAATAGTATCATAACCACTTGCAGTCCTTGGCAATTTAGTAATGAAATCCATGGTAATGTTTTCCCATTTCCATTCCGGGATTTCAGGTTGTTGAAGTAGACCTGATGGTTTCTGATGTTCAGCTTTGACCTTAGAACACGTCAAACATTCTCTTATGTATTTAGCAATATCGGCTTTCATACCCGACCACCAAAAGTGTTTCTTGAGATCTTTATATATCTTCCCAGCTCCGGGATGTATCGAATATCTGGTTTTATGTGCTTCCTTAATTACCATTTCTCTCACATCTCCAAATTTTGGTACCCAAATTCTTTCAGCCCTATACCGGGTTCCGTCTTCTCGAATATTAAGATGTTTTTCCAATCCTTTGGGTATTTCATTCTTCAAATTTCCCTCTTTTAAAACTCCCTGTTGCGCCTCCTTTATTTGACTAGTAAGGTTGTTACGAATAATTATATTCATAGCTTTTACCCGCATATGTTCTCTATCTTTTCTACTCAAAGCGTCGGCTACCACATTCGCCTTTCCCGGGTGGTAACGAATCTCAAAATCGTAATCATTTAACAATTCAATCCACGTACGCTGCCTCATGTTCAGTTGTTTCTAATTAAATATATGTTGGAGACTTTTGTGGTCGGTATATATAATACTTTTGACCCCATATAAGTAGTGCCTCCAAGTCTTTAATGAAAAAACAACAACGCCCAATTCCAAATCGTGAGTCATATAATTTTCCTCATGAATCTTCAATTGTCTGGACGCATAAGCAATTACCTTCGTTCGTTGCATTAATACGCAACCGAGACCTTGCTTTGAGGCGTCACAATATATCACAAAATCATCATTCCCTTCAGGCAATGACAATATAGGTGTCGTAGTTAACTTTTTCTTCAACAATTGAAACGCTTTCTCCTGTTCATCTTTCCATTCAAATTTCTTCCCTTTATGCGTTAATGCAGTTAAGGATTTTGCTATTTTGGAAAAATCTTGGATGAACCTTCTGTAGTAACCAGCCAGTCCTAAAAATTGGCGTATATGCTTCAGAGTTTTCAGGGTTTCCCACTTTTCAATGGTTTCAATCTTTGTCGGATCCACCTGAATACCCTCTTTGTTTACTATGTGACCGAGGAATTGAACTTCTTCCAACAAAAATGCACACTTTGACAACTTAGCGTACAGTTTTTCTTTCCTCAGCAACTCTAGCACTTTTCTCAAATGTTCTTCGTGCTCTTGATCATTCTTTGAGTAAATGAGTATGTCATCCATGAAAACAATGACAATCCAAACGGCATAACCATAAACTCATAATGACCGTAACGTGTTCTGAAAGCAGTCTTCGGAATATCATCCTCCTTCACCCGCATTTGATGATACCCATAACGTAAATAAATCTTCGAATAAACTGATGAGCCTTGTAGTTGATCAAATAAGTCGTCGATTCTCAGTAGTGGGTAACGGTTCTTGATGGTAAGTTTGTTCAACTCTCGGTAGTCGATACACAACCTGAATGTACCATCCTTCTTTTTGACAAACAAAACAGGAGCTCCCCATGGTGATGTACTTGGTCATATGAAACCACGCTCTAATAGTTCTTGTAGTTGGCTTTGGAGTTCCTTCATTTCACTGGGTGCGAGTCTATATGGAGCACGAGCTATTGGTGCAGCTCCTGGTACAAGATCTATTTGAAATTCAACAGATCGGTGTGGAGGTAGTCCCGGTAATTCTTTCGGAAATACACCGGGAAATTCTTTTGCGACGGGAACATCATTGATGTTCTTTTCTTCGGTTTGTACTTTCTCGACATATGCTAGCACAGCATAGCAAACTTTTCTTATTAGCTTTTGTGCCTTCAAATTACTAATAAGATTTGACTTCGCGTTGCTCTTTTCTCCGTACACCATTAAGGGTTTTCCTTCTTCTCGTACAATGTGAATTGCATTTTTGTAACATACGATCTCTGCTCTCTTCTTTTTCAACCAGTCCATGCCAATTATCACATCAAAACTTCCTAACTCTACTGGTATCAAATCAATCTTAAACGTTTCACTAACCAGTTTAATTTCTCGATTCCGACATATTTAATCTGCCGAAATTAATTTACCGTTTGCTAATTCGAGTAAAAATTTATTATTCATAGGCGTCAATGGGCCACTTAATTTAGCACAAAAATCTCTACTCATATAGCTTCTATCCGCACCAGAATCAAATAAAACATAAGCAGGTTTTTCATCGATAAGAAACGTACCTGTAACAAGCTTCGGGTCTTCCTGCGCTTCTTCCGCATTAATGTTAAAAACTCTCCCACGGCTTTGCCCATTATTATTTCCCTGGTTTGGGCACGTAGTTTTGTAGTGGCCCTTCTTCCCGCATCCATAACAAATAATGTGGGCATTACTTGTTCCATTACCCGCTGGTCCATAAATTTCGCATTTCGTTGCATCATGTCCCTTTCTATTACATTTGATACATGATGCCAAACAAAAAGTATTTGGATGGTACCCTTCACACCTTAGGCACGGAATTTTCTGGTTTTGATTGCCAGTGTTGTTATTGAGATTGTTGTTGGGATTGTTGTTGTTGCGGTTGGTATTGTTGTTGGGACGATTGTTGTAGTTGTTTTTGTTGGAATGGTTTTTGTTGTATTTGTTGTTGCGAAAAATGGTGTGATTGTAGTTGTGATTGTTGTGTTGATTGTTGACGTGATAGTTACTGTTGTTGTGTTGGTGACCCTTGTCACTATTTTCTTCCCATTTTCTCTTGACTTGTTTCATTTTGGCCTCCTCGGCCGCCTGCTCTTTAATCCTTCCCTCAATCTGGTTTATAAGTTTGTGAGCCATTCGGCTTGCCTTTTGCATTGAAGTGGGCGCGCTTGCACTCACATCCTCCTGAATTCTCTCTGGTAACCCCTTTACAAGCGCATCGATCTGCTCTTCTTCATCTTCGAACACTCTTGGGAACAATAAACACAACTCGGTGAATCGTCGTTCGTATGTGGTGATATCGAATCCCTTCGTTCGTAATTCTCTAAGCTCTGTCTTGAGCTTATTGACTTCGTTTCTGGGACGGTACTACTCGTTCATCAAGTGTTTGAATGCTGACCACGTTAGTGTGTAAGCAGCATCTTGTCCCACTTGTTCGAGATAGGTGTTCCACCATGTTAACGCAATACCTGTGAAGGTATGTGTGGCGTACTTTACCTTATCTTCTTCAGCACATTTGCTTATAGCAAACACATATTCGACCTTCTCGATCCATCGTTTCAGTCCGACTGGTCCTTCAGTTCCATCGAATTCCAGAGGTTTACAGGCAGTGAAAGCCTTGTAGGAGCATCGTACACGGTTTCCTGTGGAGTTAACTCCACTGCTAGACCCTGAGTTATTGTTGTTGTTTTGCATTGCAGCCTATACTGCGGCTATATTTGCTGCAAGGAAAGTACGGAAGTCTTCTTCACTCATGTTCAAGTTCTGACGAGTAGTCGGTGCCATTTCCTTCAAAAATAGCCAAAAGAATTAAATTAATCATATAGAATATAAAGAGTAGTCAATAGTATTCTGTAGCATAATATGAACTCATTTATAAAAGCTTTTTCTTCATATTAGCATTTTATAAGTTTTAATTCGGGTAATACCTACCCGTTAAGTTCATACTTAGTAGCTAACATACAATTCAACTACTACAATTCTATATGAAAAACTGATTATAATAATATTTCACGTTCAAACTTTTATACAATATTTTACAAACTTACAATACCGCTATTTTACATATAGCATGAAATATAGCACACAATCACTTTGATACAAAGTAGTTTCGAAGACAATCCTAGTTAATACGCAAGTCATTCAACAAAGGCAATAAAGACACGTATTTCATAAGTTCAGAAACAAGTCATGCATTCTAGTTGTACTAATATTATTTCTCATCCTTGATTATGTGGCAGATAACCATTGTGACCGTTAGCTAGGCAGCATGTTGTAACGTCGTCAAAAGGACGAGGGTTTCGTAATGCCTAACAGCCCCGTAACAATCTAAAAACCTTGTTTCTCACCCCAACTACCGAATCCGTCACTTGTGGGAAGGTTTTATTTAAAAGTTGTAATCCGATGTTCTTTTTCTCACTTTGGTGAGAAGCGAACATCACTAACCCGTAAGCATAACATGCTTCTTTATGTTGCATGTTAGAAGCTCTTTCTAAAGCACGAAGTTCTATGTTGGGATATGTTGAGTCGAAATAGGTTCTTAACCTGTAGCGTAAAATTGCACTTGGGTTCCCAGCATTTAACGCTTTGAAGAAAACACGGCGTAACTTAAGGTCTCCCCAATGTGATATACCCCATCTTTCAAAAGAAAGCCTTTTATAAACTAAGGCATGCCTGGAACGTTCTTCAAATGTTCTACAAACTAATTTTTCCATAAACAATTGTGCCGACGAATTCTGACCGACTCTAGACAAGATTTCATCAATCATGTCCCCGGGTAGGTCTTCTAAAATTTTTGGTTGTCTATCCTTAACATCCATTTTGTGTTTTTATACTGTAAAAATAGACGAGGGTTAGATTTATAAAAGATACTTAACAAAAAATACAAGCAATTTTTACATATAACATAAAAGTACAAGCACACTTCAATATATATATATATATATATATATATATATATATATATATATATATATATATATATATATATATATATATATATATATATATATATATATATATATATATATATATATATATTACACATCATGGTTACTACTCTTCATTCCGACTCACTTGTTTCTTCCTCTTCGGACTTGGTTCGTTTCGTTAATTTCCTAGGGATATATGGTGCTCCCCTAATACGAGCCGTTCTTTTCACAAATGGTCTAGAAGGACCCGGTGGCTTAGATGTTCCCAGTTTATAGCTAAAACTTAAGAAGTACGGGTGTTGACGGTATTTTCTATCGGGACATTTCATGTTAACATAGAGGTCATCGGGGTTGGACTCGGGTTTTTCTATTTTTATGCCTTTTCCCTTATTGTTTTCTTTTGCTCTTTCAAATTGTGTCAGGGTAATTTCTATAACATCATCGGAATCCTCATCGGGATCCGATTCATCGGAAAATTGGTAATCTTCCCAATATTTTGCTTCCTCGGCGGAAACACCATTGACCATTATTAATTTTGGTCCATTGGTTGAGGATTTTCTTTTATTTATCTATTTTTTTGTGGTTCCTAATATTTCCCCCTCCGGAATCTCTTCTTCCGATTCATCCTCTTCTGGTTCCTCTTCTTCCGGTTCCTCCTCTTCCGGTTCCTCTTCGGGAATTTGCGAATCTTCCCAATATATATTCGACTCTTCATTATTATTAGGTGAGTCGATGGGATTTGTACTAGAGGTAGACATCTATCACACAATATCAAACACATTAAGAGATTAATATATCACATAATATTTACATGTTAACAATATAGTTTCCAACGAAAAAATGTTAAGCAATCGTTTTTCAAGTAAACACGGTCGAAGTCCAGACTCACTAATGAATCCTAATGAACTCGATAAGACACACTAATGCAAATTTCTGGTTCTCTAAGACCAACGCTCGGATACCAACTGAAATGTCCCGTTCATATCGATTATAAACGTTCCATATTAATTGATTTGGTTGCGAGGTTTTGACCTCTATATGAGACGTTTTTCAAAGACTGCATTCGATTTTAAAACAAACCATAACCTTTATTTTATCGATAAAGGTTTAAAAATATTACGACGATTATCAAATAACGATAATCTAAAATATAGCATTTTCACACGACTATTACATAATGGTTTACAATAATATTACACATCAACTTAAGTCTTCGAATGCAGTTTTTAAACAATATTATACAAGCATGCTGACTCCAACTCTTGTCCATACATTAGCATGCAATAGCGGAAGCTCTTAATAATCACCTGAGAATAAATATACTTAAAACGTCAACAAAAATGTTGGTGAGTTATAGGTTTAACCTATATATTTATCAAATTGTAACAATAGACCATAAGATTTCATTTTTTTTCCATAAATATACATCTCATATCAGGCATTTCACAAACTGCATAAAGATAAAATTCATTCATATGTTGAACACCTGATAACCGACCTTAACAAAATGCATATAGAATATCCCCATCATTCCGGGACTCTCATCGGATATGATAAATTGAAGTACTAAAGTATCCGTAACTAGGATGAGGTTTGTTGGGCCAAATAGATCTATCTTTAGGATTCGCGTCAATTAGGGGCCATTTCCCTAATTCTTAGGCTACCAAGCTAAAAAGGGGCATATTCGGATCGATAATCCAACATAGAAAGTATTTTCGATTACTTGTGTCTATTTTGTAAAATATTTATAAAACTGCATGTATTCTCATCCCAAAAATAATAGATTTTTAAAAGTGGTTCTATAAATCACTTTCACAGATTTTTCCTTCGTTAGAAATAAGACTTGGCCACTGGTCGATTCACGAACCTATAACAAATATGTACATATATATCAAAGTATGATTGAAATATATTCACAACATTTTTTATTACGTTTTTATGATTTAAGTTTGTTAAGTTAGCAGTCCTCGTTAGTAACCTACAACTAGTTGTCCACAGTTAGATGTATAGAAATAAATCAATATATATTATCTCGAATCAATCTACGACCCAGTGTATACAAGTCTCAGGGTAGATCACAACTCAAAGTATATATATTATTTTGGAATCAACCTCAACCATGTATAGCTAACTCAAGCATTACTGCATATAGAGTGTCTATGGTTGTTCCGAAATTTATATATAGATGGGTCGATATGATATGTCAAAACATTGTATACGTGTCTATGGTATCCCAAGATTACATAATATGTATAATATAAATTATTTAGGATATGTTTAGTCTAGATTTGTTAAAAATTTTCGTAGCTAAAACTAGCAAAATTATCCAATTTTGTTTTACCCGTCATTTCTTCGTTTCAAATCCGTTTTGAGTGATTAAAGTTGCTATGGTTTCATAATGAACTGAAATTTATGAAACTAAACAGAAAAAGTATAAGTTTATAGTCGGAAATACAGGTTACAAGTCATTCTTTAAAGAGGTAGTCATTTCCGTCGAAAGAACGACATCTTGATGACCATTTTGAAAAACATACTTCCACTTTGAGTTTAACCATGATTTTTGGATATAGTTTCATGTTCATAAGAAAAATCATTTTCCCAGAAGAACAACTTTTAAATCAAAGTTTATCATAGTTTTTAATTATCAAACCCAAAACAGCCCGCGGTGTTACTACAACGGCGTATGTCCGATTTTACAGTGTTTTTCGTGTTTCCAGGTTTTAAATCATTAAGTTAGCATATCATATAGATATAGAACATGTGTTTAGTTTATTTTAAAAGTTAAGTTAGAAGGATTAACTTTGTTTGCGAACAAGTTTAGAATTAACTAAACAATGTTCTAGTGATTACAAGTTCAAGTAAGATTACTACTTGAATTAAGATAGTTATGTTTATAGAAATTGAACCAAAGCTTGAATATGATTCTTACTTTTGATTTAGAATGAAAACCTACTGATATTAACAAAAGTTTCTTGATCTTGGATGATTACTTGGAATGGATTTGAAAGCTTGAAAGTAATCTAGCAAGTTTGAAAGATTTATTGAAGTGTTCTTGAATGGTTGTTTTTATGATGATTAAAGCTTGTAATTGAAGATAAAAGATGGTGAAAATACTTTGAGATGATCAAGTATGATGTTAGGAGTATTTTGAGAGAGAATTTGGAGTGTAAGTATGAGAAAATGGAAAGGAAAAATGAGGTGAAATCATAAAAACGTTTTTACTCATTATAAAGAAAGAAAAGATTCTTAAGTTTGTTTTCTTGCTAAATAATTCATGCTAGTTGACAAATGGTTAGTTCCACATGTTCCTTAATCATTTAAGGCTGCTAAAGAGCAGATTTTTATGTGTATATACCAATAGTGTGTACATCTAGAAGCTGGGTATTGTACGAGTACGAATACGGTTGCATATGAGTAGAATTTTTGATGAAAATGTATGAGGATGTAATTGTAAGCATTTTTGTTAAGTAGAAGTACTTTGATATGTGTCTTGAAGTCTTTCAAAAGTGTACTAATACATCTAAATACACTACATGTATATACATTTTAACTGCGTCGTTAAGTCATCGTTGGTCGTTACATGTAAGTGTTGTTTTGAAACCTTTAAGTTAACGATCTTGTTAAATGTAATTAATTCATTGTTATTATACTTAAATGAGATGTTAAATTGTTATGTTAACATGATAACATGGTGTATGAATATATCTT
Organism: Rutidosis leptorrhynchoides; assembly: GCF_046630445.1. Classification (NCBI taxonomy): domain Eukaryota; kingdom Viridiplantae; phylum Streptophyta; class Magnoliopsida; order Asterales; family Asteraceae; genus Rutidosis; species Rutidosis leptorrhynchoides. The sequence goes on along the minus strand of NC_092334.1, from coordinate 675,959,511 downwards.
AACATCATATATATATATGTTAAAATACTATTACAACGATAATCGTTACATATATGTATTGTTTCGAAAACCTTAAGTTAGTAGTCTCATCTTACTCGTGTAGTTCATTGTTAATACGCTTAATGATATATGTAATTATCATTTCATGATGTTAAACATAGTGTATTAATATCTTAATATGATACATATGTATTTAATAAGAATTTGTTATAACGATAATCGTTATATATATCGTTTCGAGTTTCCTTAATTCAATAGTCTCATTTTATGTATATAACTCATTGTTAATATACCTAGTGAGATACTTTCTTATCATAATATCATGCTAACTATATATATATATATATATATATATATATATATATATATATATATATATATATATATATATATATATATATATGTATATATATATATATGTATATATATATATATATATGTATATATATATATATATATATATATATATATGTATATATATATATATATATGTATATGTATATATATATATATATATATATATATCATCATATAATTTTTACAAGTTTTAATGTTCGTGAATCGCCGGTCAACTTGGGTGGTCAAATGTCTACATGAAACTCATTTCAAATAATCAAGTCTTAACAAGTTTGATTGCTTAACATGTGAAAGGACCCGTTCATATACGTTATAAACGATTCACAATAGTTGATTACATCGCGAGGTATTTGACCTCTATATGATACATTTTACAAACATTGCATTCGTTTTTAAAAGACAAACTTTATTTACATCGAAAATTGACAGGCATGCATACCATTTCATAATATCCCCTATCCAACGATAAATTGACTTAATAATAATCTTTGATGAACTCAAAGACTCGAATGCAACGTTCTTCGAAATATACCATGAATGACTTCAAGTAATATCCTTAAAATGAACAAATGCACAGCGAAAGATTTCTTTCATACCTGAGAATAAACATGCTTTAAAGTGTCAACCAAAAGGTTGGTGAGTTCATTAGTTTAACATAATCATTCATTTCCATCATTTTAATAGACCACAAGAATTTCATTTCCATTTCTCATAAATATACGTCCCATGCATAGAGACAAAAATCATTCATATGGATTGAACACCTGGTAACCGACATTAAAAAAATGCATATAAGAATATCCTCATCATTCCGGGACATCCTTCGGACATGATATAAAAACTCGAAGTACTAACGCATCCGGTACTTTGGATGGGGTTTGTTATGCCCTGATAGTGCTCCAAATGAACATATATTTAGGCACAATATCCTTCCAATATGTAAAGATTTTAGTTGCAATTGTTCTATTTTTATGTAATATTCGTTTAAATAAATAAGTGCGAAGACAAAAGAAGAAAATGACGTTTAAAGACGCAAATGACCAAAAAGCTCAAACGAACAAGATATAATTCAAGTGGTTCCATTTATTGATAAGAAACGTCTAAAAATGACAAGAGTACGAGCCGCGGAATGCAAAGTACACGATATCTACGCGTACGAAAGGACGTTCGAAAATCCGAAACCGAGACATGAACCAACTATCAACGCGCGATGTACCGGACCAAAAATTACAAGTCAACTACGCACAGGAATATAATATAATATATATAAAATTATATATATTATATTATATTATATTATTTATAAACCGTCGGCAAACAAGAAAACAAGAGATGTGAGCTATCCAAGGCGGCCATGCGATCGTATGGCCGTGAAGAAGAAACTCCATGCGATCGCATGGAGTACTGTAGCTGGTCAGGTTCTATAAAATGCAAAATTCGAACGAGTTTATAGACACCTAATTCAATCTTCTCCCCAACTCTCTCAATATATATATATATATATATATATATATATATATATATATATATATATATTTATATTTATAATTTTAATTTTAATTTAAGATTAATAATAATAAGGTTATGGTAGCGAATGTTGTAAGTTTATAAGTCAAAATTCTGTCCGTGTAACGCTACGCGATTAATCACAACTGTAAGCTATGTTCTTCCTTTTTTAAATTAATGTCTCGTAACTAAGTTATTATTATGCTTATTTAAATCGAAGTAATTATGATGTTAGACTAAATATTAAAGACAGGGTTATTGGATTTTGTACCATAATTTGGGTTTGGACAAAAGACCGACACTTGTGAACATTGGACTATGACTATTAATAGGTGGGGGTATTGTATAATTGAATGACAATTCATTGGAACCTGTCGAACCTATCTTCAAATTAGTTAATCTAGTAATTATTAAAATGATTATGAATGTCCTATTTAGTGACGTTTATATGACATCGTTTACAATCATTTAATTAATCAATTGAATTGGGTAATTGATTATTCATTATGGCCAAAGTGAATAAATTAATGTATCATGGACTAATTAAAACAGGGGTGGATTACATACAAGGATAATTGGTGTAATTGTTAACAAAGTATTAAAACCTTGGATTACACGCAGTCGATAACCTGGTGTAATTATTAACAAAGTATTAAAACCTTGTTACAGTTCGAATCCCTAATTAGTTGGAATATTTGACTTCGAGAATAAGGTTAATTTGACGAGAATTTTATAATTATGACCTATGGACTATTATGGACAAAATCCAGATAGGTATCAAATAAACCAGGACAAAGGACAATTAATCCGGGTAATAATTAATTAAAATCAAAACGTCAAACATCATGATTACGGAAGTTTAAATAAGCATAATTCTTTTATTTCATATTTCATCGTACCTTTATTTACTTTTATTTTAATTACTGCAATTTACTTTATCGCAATTTAAATTCTGTCATTTATATTATCGTTATTTATCTTTACGCTTTATTTAAAATCGACAAATCGGTCATTAAACTGTAAAACCCCCTTTTATAATAATAACGATACTACAATATTACTATATATAATTATATATATTTTAAATAAATATAGTTGTTAAAAATATAGCGTTAAACTCAGCTAGCTCCCTGTGAACGAACCGGACTTACTAAAAACTACACTACTCTACGATTAGGTACACTGCCTATAGTGTTGTAGCAAGGTTTAAGTATATCCCATCTATATAAATAAATAAACATTGTGTAAATTGTATCGTATTTCGTAATAAAAATAATAATATTTCGTACCCCACCGCTCGCACATCAAGTTTTTGGCGCCGCTGCCGGGGACCCGGCGAAAACGCTATATGTTTCCGCTATATTTCTTATTCTCTAATTTTGTAAAAATATTTTGTATTTTTATAAAAACATATAAAAAATACTATATATATATATATATATATATATATATATATATATATATATATATATATATATATATATATATTTTTATTTTTAGAATTTTAAATATAAGTTTGTTTTATTTTATATAAATACTTTATATAATTTAAAAAAAAAAGAAAAAAAAGAAACAGGGCCGAACTTGAATTAAAGCCCAATCCTTTCTGGACTTACAGGCCATGCGACCACATGGCAATATAACGTTATACTCATGCGATCGCATGAGTGGATCTGACACGCCAGAATCCTGCATTTAATACGGAACTAGGGTTAATTATAATTATTATTTATTATAATATTTAGGGTTTTAATTGTTTAATATTTTAGTTTTTAGTTTTTATTTTTAATATTCTTAAGTTTATTATATTAAATACTTTTATAAATAATAATATAAAAATAATATTTTTTATAAAAAAATTGTATTTTTATAACTTTGGTTCCTTTTTATATTTATATCGTTTTTATCGTTTAATTCGTAAATTGTATATATTTCGTTCGTATTTAGTTTAAACTTAGTTTTTGCCGTAGTATTTTATATTTTTAGATTTTTAGGCATTGCCGTAAAATCCCTTAAGTGCTTTTTCTTTAGATTAAGATTTAGGTGCTTTAGAATTTTACGACGTCGCTTATCGCTTTAATTTTAAATAAATTTTAGTGCCTTTTTAAGTTATTGCCGTTTTGGATATAGAATTTCTTTTAAGCTTTAATACCTTTAGGCGCAACTTTTTAGTCTTAAGTTTTTAAACTGTTAAGTTTCGACGCTTTTCTTTCTTATTATTGTTTTTCGACTTTTTATTTTTTGACGTTTGTTTTTCGACTCTTATTTTTCGACACGCTTTTCTTTTTCATTTCGACGCTCTAGTTTTTAGGACATAGATTATATCTTCTTCAAAATTTCAACGTAAAATTATTTTAAGCGGTTAAATTAATAGACATCCAAATTTTCTGGTTCGTAGTAATAGTTAAATTTGTTAGTGGCGAGTTGTGGACTTCCGATTTAAAGGGTCCTGGCTACCTGCTGCATCTATTGGCTATTCGAAACGTGGGCAAAATCGAAAAGTCTATTAATTTGATAGCTTATATAATTTTTATCTTTTATAACTAATAGGATATTCAGTGAATGCACCGAGTAAAACGTTCACCACCTTTCATACGTTCGCCACCTGTAACTCGATCAAGACATCTAGCCAACATTGTCGCCATTGATTTTTCTTTAGAATCATCATCTAGACGACCAAGTACTCCAATTCAAATTTCTGATAATCCATTTTTTGAACCCGACCTCACAATTGAGAATCCGGAGGATATTCAGGGACAATTCAGAGATCCTGAACCACTAATCATTCCTCTTGAACCACAAATCACTCATCTAGAGATTGTTGAGGAAGAAACCATTAAATTAGAATCCTCTAGTGATTCAGATTCAACAAATTCAATCATGAAAAATCTGGAACCTCTAAGTATGGAAGACCGAATGAGGGCTAAACGCACTGGCCAAGGTCATGCAATTACTAAGCCACACATTAATGTGCCAGATTATGAAATTAAAGGACAAATCCTACACATGGTAACTAATCAATGCCAATATAGTGGTACGCCAAAAGAAGATCCAAACAAACATCTTCGAACCTTTAATAGGATCTGTACTCTATTTAAAATCAGAGAAGTTAAGGATGAACAGATCTATCTCATGTTGTTTCCCTGGACTTTAAAGGGAGAAGCCAAAGATTGGTTAGAATCGTTACCTGAAGGAGCGATTGACACATGGGATGTCTTAGTTGAAAATTTTCTTAAAAGATTCTTTCCGGCATCTAAAGCCGTGAGACTTCAAGGAGAAATTGTTACGTTCACGCAAAAGCCAAATGAAACTTTATATGAAGCATGGACAAGATTCGGAAAGTTGTTGAGAGGATGTCCTCAACACGGTTTAGATACTTATCAAATAGTACAAATATTCTACCAAGGATGCGACATTACTAAACGAAAAGACATCGACATAGCAGCTGGTGGTTCCATTATGAAGAAAACCGCAACTGAAGCTTACAAAATTATTGATAACACAGCCTCCCACTCTCATGAGTGGCATCAAGAAAAAGATATTTTTCGTTCATCTAAAGCGGCTAGAGCCGATTCTAGCAATGACTTTGATTCCGTTTCCGTAAAAATAGATGCTTTCGAGAGACGAATGGAAAATATGACTAAAGATATTCACGTAATACGAATCAGTTGTGAGCAATGCGGTGGACCACACTTAACGAAAGATTGTAATGTTGAACAAACGATGGAACAACGAGAGAATGTTTCCTACGTGAACCAAAGGCCGGGAAATAATTATCAACCGCCAAGGCCAAACTTTAATCGAAATTAAAACATTCTTTACAATCCAAATGGACCCAACAATAACTCGTACAACCAACAAGGTCCGAATAACCAACCAACTCAAAACAACACTTTCAATCAACAAAAACCTAGCTTATATAAATCACCACAACAAACCGAAGAGAAAAAGCCAAATCTGGAAGAAATGATGGCAAAGCTAATGGAATCTCAAACACAATTTATTAAATCTCAAACCCAAACAAATGAGAGATTTGATCAGTCATTAAGAACTCAACAAGCTTCCATTTTGAATCTAGAAAAACATGTAGGTACTCTTGCTAGCACGATAAGTGAGAGGGAACAAGGAAAGCTACCGAGTGATACTGAAGTAAATCCTCGGAATGAGAATGTTAATATGGTGTCAACAAATTCTGAAAAACCAGCACCAGAAGATGGGAAGGTTTTAGATGTGAGTAACAATGAAGAAGTTACAACACCACCACCACCCGAGTATGTAAAGCCAGTGGTGGCACCATACAGACCACCCATCCCGTTTCCAAGAAAAGGAGTTGAGTATGAGCAAGTGATAGGTAATAAAGTTTGTGATACCTTTGGAAAGAAGAAGAAGAAGAATAAAAAAGTGCAAGTAACAAAAACAGTAGAAGTAAACCCAGTGAAGACAGTTCCACCAAAACCTCCATCAAGGTTGGGTGATCCGGGTGAATTTATTGTTCCTTGTCTACTTAGTGATTGTGTCATGTATGATGCACTAGCAGATTTAGGTGCGAGTATAAGTGTTATGCCTCTTTCATTATATAAGAGATTAGGAGTAGGTGAGTTAAGTCCAACGGAAATGAGTGTTCGACTCTTTGATCAAACCATTAGGCACCCAGTTGGAATTGCTGACAACCTACCCGTTCAAGTAGGTAATTTAACCTTTCTAGCTGAATTTATTGTCATTGACATAGAAGAGGACCCAAACATTCCTCTAATTTTAGGTCGACCATTCTTAGCATCCACCGAGGCGTTATTTGATGTAAGAGAGGGTAGAATGACACTTAGTAATGATGAAAAATCAATCACCTTTGTGAGTCGAAAGGCTAAATCTCCACCAGCCAAAACCGTTGAACCAACAAAAACGATTGGTAAAAACCATATTGTTTTACCAACTCCAACGGTAGTGCTTAACAATAATAAAACGCCTAAGTGTGGGGAAAATGAAGTAAAACCTAATGATGACTTGATAACAAAGAACCCCGTTGTTGATACGAAATTAAATGACCCCGTTATTAACAGTTCAATGAAGAAAGTTATTAAACGGATTCGCGATGCTAGAACCAAGGGGAACTTTAAGTTATGTAACCGGTTAGTATCTAATCTATTGCCTAAAGAAAAGGCGAAACTAGTTGAATTTGTAGATATTACACAGGAATCCGACCAATGGCTTAAAGCAAAAGTCACAGATATGCAAGTTGATTATGGTCCAAAAGAAATTGACGATGAAGTTAATCACAATTTCGACACCACAGCTACCTAAGTGTGGGGAGATTCAAATGTTCTAAAAAGAAAATAATATCTAGAGTTAGTTGTTCTGTTCTCGTGTAGTTCCAAGAATGGAATCCGATTGGTCTTTTCCACTAGCAGACACTAAAGAACTAGTTTTCTCCCTCCATTCTGAATTTTTGTTTTGTAGGTTTCGTATGAAATTAATATGCATTTTTAAATTTAATTTTTGTGTGATTTTTAAAAAAAACAAAAATTACTTTATTTCATTAAGTTTAAAAAAAAAATGATTTCTAAAATTCATCGTAAGTTGAAGACTAGGTCATGGAACCGAAATTGCTTTACCCGAGGGCGGGAAAAATTTTGTTATCATTATTTTTTTTTAATTTTATTGATCTAAAGTATACCAGAAAAATCAAAAAAAACCCAAAAATCTTTGCTTTTAAAACAATCGCTTTAACGACAAATTTTAAATTTTGTCGAGGGACGGACTAGGTAAACATACCGAAACTACCTAAAGTAAAAGGAAACAAAATTTTAAAAAATTATTCATTTAAATTGTTTTAATAAATAAAGGTTTTATAAAAAATATATATATGTATATATGTTTGTAGTCTATCTTATGTAAAAAACAGGGTAAAACAGCGCACTTTCAAAGACTGACATTAAGTTTAGCAAAAACTACTAATTTTGACGATAAGACGCAAAACATATGTGAAATTACAACAAAAGGAATGAACGATGAGGCGCGCCATCTATCATTCGACGAGCTTAGTAATTACAAACTGGGTATTTTTAATCACTTTTCTACACTAATCACCCTCATGAATTTATAATTATAGTCTGATTTCATGCAAATGAGGGCATTGCATGATCTCAAGTGTGGGGAAGGGTTATAAATTCTTTCGGGTTTACACTTAGTTTAATTGCCAAATTTTGTGAAAATTTGAAAAAATTTCAACTAAATGAATTCAAAATCATGTTTATACATATTTATGAACGACAAAACTAGGTGTTAATGTCGAAATTATTGTTACCTCAGAGAGAACATAAATGGAGAAACAACCCAAAATGCTTGAATTCATTTAAAATGGAATAGAGGAGAATAAAAAGGCAAAGAAAGGAAAATAAAAGCCAAGTGTGGGAAAAATTTACCAAGTTATTTAGAACATATATCACATATTTTTGTACAAATAATTGAAGATACTTTTGTTTTGGACGATATTAATCAGTTTTTCCCAGTTTATTGTAATATAAATAGAATTTATAAGGAAGTAAAGTCTTCCGAGAAAAAAAAAAAGACACGCGCTTCTTGATTTAGGTCAGGAATTGTCGTCCAGACCAGTTGTAGAGTCTACGAAAAATCTTGAAAAGTTCCTCGAAAATCAGCTGGAAATCCACGGACCTCGGTATCAAACAGGGTCGCCAAGTGGTCCGACTTATCCTAACCATGAGAGGATCTATCTCGTACAATGGGGGGCACCGTGCAAATTAGCTTATAAGACTAATGAATCAGATCCCCAGAAAGGATAATCTCCTTAAAGATCAAAAATCAGGTTTTAAGCCTGATATTACTCAATCCTTGGGATTGACCTTAAAGATTGAGAATTACAAACTCATGGAATTCGATGATATCTAAACTCGAGCTTGAACGAGAAAATATTTTGTTCAAAATTACAAACCGATTTGTTTTCTGAAAACCCATTTTCAATGCGTTCATTACCATTGAACGTAAAGTCCTAAGAATTCACCAGAATTCATTAGGTCGCCTGAACTAAATCGGGTGTCAACCGTAAGAACGGTGATTGCATAGCATGGTCGAAGACAGGACCTTGTGCCAGACCGAAAAACTATAGGGTGATCTTTACTATTGCTCCTACAAAGGATAGTAATTGCATTGGACACGTTGTGGACCATGAACATCTGCATGTCATTAGACATTGCCTTAACAGTTGCTTGTTCAACGCTTTCCTTTACAACCGGACGGTAGTTTACCGAAAGGTAATATACAGAGCAAGTATACTGGACGTGTGCTTTCCTAATACAAGGTTAGCAAGTGGGTGACACAAAACCACAAGTTTTTGAGCTAAAATTTTCAAAACTGAAACCCACAAAACCCACAAAAATAATTTGTAAACACCGGTGAAGGGTTATTCCGGAAATCTTATCAAGGGTAAAAGCTGGAAAGAATTTTCAAAAGATCAAATGTTTTCATAAAGATCCAATTTCCTTAAAGGATCTAAATTTTCATAGTCATGTGGGACTGTAAACCACAATGTCACTATCATTGTTTATACCGATGTATCAAAATCACTGATGTACAATGTGTGAGAATAAAAAAAGTGATTCGAGTGAAGTGTGATTTAATTTCAAGTTCTGTATTGTTTGAGGACAAGCAACGTTCAAGTGTGGGGATATTTGATAGTGCTCCAAATGAATATATATTTAGGCACAATATCCTTCCAATATGTAAAGCTTTTAGTTGCAATTGTTCTATTTTTATGTAATTTTCGTTTAAATAAATAAGTGCGAAGACAAAAGAAGAAAATGACGATTTGAAGACGCAAATGACCAAAAAGCTCAAATGAACAAGATATAATTCAAGTGGTTCCATTTATTGATAAGAAACGTCTAAAAATGACAAGAGTACGAGCCGCGGAATGCAAAGTACACGATATCTACGCGTACGAAAGGACGTTCGAAAATCCGGAATCGAGACATGAAACAACTATCAACGCGCGACGCAACGGACCAAAAATTACAAGTCAACTACGCACATGAATATAATATAATATATATATAATTATATAAAATTATATATATTATATTATATTATTTATAAACCGTCGGCAAACAAGAAAACAAGAGATGTGAGGTGTCCAAGGCGGCCATGCGATCGCATGGCCATGAAGAAGAAACTCCATGCGATCGCATGGAGTACTGTAGCTGGTCAGGTTCTATAAAATGCAAAATTCAGACGAGTTTATAAACACCTAATTCAATCTTCTCCCTAACTCTCTCGATATATATATATATATATATATATATATATATATATATATATATATATATATATATATATATATATATATATATATATATATATATATATATATATTTATATTTAAAATTTCAATTTTAATTTAAGATTAATAATAATAAGGTTATGGTAGCGAATGTTGTAAGTTTGTAAGTCGAAATTCTGTCCGTGTAACGCTATGCGATTAATCACCACTGTAAGCTATGTTCTTCCTTTTTAAATTAATGTCTCGTAACTAAGTTATTATTATGCTTATTTAAATCGAAGTAATCGTGATGTTAGACTAAATATTAAAGACGAGGTTATTGGATTTTGTACCATAATTTGGGTTTGGACAAAAGACCGACACTTGTGGACATTAGACTATGACTATTAATAGGTGGGGGGTATTGTCTAATTTAATGACAATTCATTGGAACCTATCGAACCTATCTTCAAATTAGTTAATCTAATAATTATTAAAATGATTACGAATGTCCTATTTAGTGACGTTTATACGACATCGTTTACAATCATTTAATTAATCAATTAAATTGGATAATGGATTATTCATTATGGTCAAAGTGAATAAATTAATGTATCATATACTAATTAAAATAGGGGTGGATTACATACAAGGATAATTGGTGTAATTGTTAACAAAATATTAAAACCTTGGATTACACGCAGTCGATAACCTGGTGTAATTATTAACAAAGTATTAAAACCTTGTTACAGTTCGAATACCTAATTAGTTGGAATATTTGACTTCGGGAATAAGGTTAATTTGACTAGCATTTTATAATTATGACCGATGGACTATTATGAACAAAAACCAGATAGGTATCATATAAACCAGGATAAAGGACAAATAATTCGGGTAACAATTAATTAAAATCAAAACGTCAAACATCATGATTACGGAAGTTTAAATAAGCATAATTTTTTTATTTCATATTTCATCGTACATTTATTTACTGCCATTTTAATTACTGCAATTTACTTTATCGCAATTTAAATTCTGTCATTTATATTATCGTCATTTATCTTTACGCTTTATTTAAAATCGACAAATCGGTCATTAAACGGTAAAACCCCCTTTTATAATAATAATAATACTACAATATTACTATATATAATTATATATATTTTATATAACTATAGTTGTTAAAAATATAGCGTTAAACTCAGCTAGCTCCATGTGGAATGAACCGGACTTACTAAAAACTACACTACTCTACGATTAGGTACACTACCTATAGTATTGTAGCAAGGTTTAAGTATATCCAATCTATATAAATAAATAAAACATTGTGTAAATTGTATCGTATTTCGTAATAAAAATAATAATATTTCGTACCCCACCGCTTGCACATCAGGCCCGATAGATCTATCTTTAGGATTCGCGTCAATTAGGGGTGCACTAATTCTCAAAATTAGTGATGTTCCCTAATTCTTAGGCTACCAAGCAAAAGGGGCATATTCGGCTTCGATCATTCAACCATATAATGTAGTTTCAATTACTTGTGTCTATTTCGTAAAACATTTATAAAAATTGCGCATGTATTCTCATCTCAAAAATATAAAGGGTAAAAAGGCAAATGAAACTCACCATACTGTATTTCGTAGTAAAAATACATATAACATCATTGAACAAGTGTAAGGTTGGCCTCGGATTCACGAACCTAAATTAAATATATATATTTGTATGTTGGTCAATATTTGTCTAACAAATTAGGTCAGGTCATAGTGTACCACAATCCTAATGCTCGAGACTAATATGCAAAAGTCAACAAAAGTCAATTTGACTCAAACTGATTTCCAAAATTTATACATGATTATTATATAGTTTAAATAGCGTCATTTTATATTTTTACGTATTTTTTAGAAGATTTATTAGAGTAAATAATATAATTCATTTATTAATAAATAAAACTTTATAAAAAATATACTTTTATATATCTTAAGTAATAAAATTTATAAAGTTCATTTAATATCATAAAAAAATATTATGGTAGGTTTTATTAAGGTAATTATATTATTTGTATTACATATTTATTTGATAAAATAACATTGATAATAATAATAAGTAAAAGTTGTATTATTTTGTAATAATAATTATTATTATTCTATTAATAACAATATCAATATTTATATTTACAAAAAATGATATTATGATAAAATAATAATTCTAATTATGATAACTTTAATATTTACGATACTTTTTAATATTAACTTTAAAATAATAATTTTATTTAAAATGGTAATAATAATAATATTTTATAATAACAATGGCATTTCTATTAAAATGATAATTTTTGTTAAAATGATAGTTTTAATACTAACGATACTTTTAATAATAATAGTAATGATAAAAATAATGAAAACGATAATTTTATCTAAATCAATATCTTACAATATTTTAATTTCAACATGATACTCATACACATTATTTCTTAATCGATTCATTTAATAGCTTTTAATCGTATTTTATATCGCGTTCATGTTAATGATAATAATGGTAATTATAATAATTAGGTGTTACTAATATTAGTTTCTAGTTATAATAATACAAATGGTAATAAATATTACGATAATATTAATGATAATACTAATTATAACTTTAATGATAATAACGATAGTAATAATAATGACATAACAATTTTTAATGATAATACTTTTTATGGATAATGATAATAATAATAATAATCATAATAATAATAATAATAATAATAATAATAATAATAATAATAATAATAATAATAATAATAATAATAATAATAATAATAATAATTATTATTATTATTATTATTATTATTATTATTATTATTATTATTATTATTATTATTATTATTATTATTATTATTATATAAAAACTAGAACGATGATAATAACGACGATAAAAATAATCATTTTTTAATAATAATACCAAATTTTAATTGACTATAACTTCTAATTCGTTCATCGAAACCATTCGATATCTAAATGAAAAGTTCTTAATTTTTCCCTAGCTTTCCAACGACATGCATATTTTATACCTTATCTCAAACCGCATATGTAACTAATTTAGGATTCAACATAACCTATCTAACGGCAATATCAAAAATACAAGCATGCATAATCCTATATACTCGAGCACTAGTCAGGGATACACTATTAGTATGTAAAAATTAAATTATGAGTACTCACGTATCAATATTGAGATTCAATATTGCAGGAAAGGTACGTAGACGCAACGGAGACGATAAACACTAGATTGATCTCACGAGCATACCCATGAACCATACCCATCACCTCTATAGCTATAACCCATAATTTCCTTAGCCCTATCCTACTCATAAAATCGGTTTTAAAATAACTCGCGCGTACCCTTGTCGTAGTATTTTATGTAAAAAACTTGATAATAATACTACTAATAATAAGATTAATAATAACATTAATCTTAATTAATAATAATAATAATAAAAATAATAATAATAATATTTATACAGAGGGAGTAATATATCATTTGATATATGTATGTGTGTTACAAACCGAACCCGATTGCATTTAAAGACTTTTGCTGAATCCTACTGTCATGCGATCGCATGACATTGTAGTTCATTCCCCATGCGATCGCATGGGGAGTCTTGACAGCTCACTTGCACGATCAAATCCTTTGCCGACACTTTTATTAATTATTTAATATATATTTATTTAATTTATATAATTAATTATATATTATATTATATTTACGTTCATGGTAAAAAAATAATTTTTGTTCAAATGACTCGTATCTTTTCACTCGACTCATGTACCACTTTCCGTTTTTCGAACGACGTTTCGTACGTTGAGAAAATTAGCCCTTTGCGTTTAGTGACTCGTACCTTTGTCAAAATATAATCTTAAATCTTGATAAATTATATTACACGAAGTATATCATATACATTTGAGTGTTTTGGTCATTTACTTCTATAAATCAGGGGCTCGCTGTTTATTAAAATACGTTTAATAATATCGAAACGTTTTAAATTATACATTAACGCGTTTGTAAAATATATATATTCTTACTTAAAAATATAATTTTGTATATCTTATATATATATGAAATATCTATCTAATTTTATTTCAAAGTTCAAAACATTTAATTAATAGAAAATATCACGTCGTATCACGTTTTACGTTTTTGAAACAATATATATATATATATATATATATATATATATATATATATATATATATATATATATATAAAATTTATAATACAAGCTTTAATTAGTTCCTGAAAACTTATGAACAATTTATCTTATAAAACGTTTCACTAATAAAGTTCTTTAAAAATTGTTTTTGTACGTTTGAAACAATATTAAATAAATATGAAAACTTTGTTTTCCAAAACTAAGTATATTTAAGAATCATTTTACTAAAAAGGTTATATTAGTAGAAGTTGTTATATCATAAAACATTTTAGAGAAGTAATATTAAATATACTTTTCATAGGTTTTAAGTTATTAACGTTTGTTGGTGCAACGTGATATAAAGTCTAAAGGTTAGCTAAACGTACGAAATCACCTTAATGTAAAATGTCGATACTCAATATCTAAGTTATTTACATTCCACATTCCAACTTTAAAATGATAGTCATAATAGTTATCTTATTAACATCATGAGGAAAATGTTGTAAGGTATGAATTGAAAATCAAATAGGAATCTTTACTAACTCTTGTCTAGTTCTCGTTAGTTGACACTTTGTTCTTATTTGTTAAATCACTTTACCATTTTCTGAATATGGTTAAAAGGGAAAGGTTTTCTAAATCAAAGTGGACCTCCTAATAGGAACTCGTAGCCATAATTCAATGTATCTAATAATTCAATCATTTGATATTATCTTTTAATTCCGTCGATAAACATATTGAAAAAAATACGTTCATGTAAAGTATTATACGTTTAATACTTTGTTAATATTCTCAAGTTATAATATATATATATATATATATATATATATATATATATATATATATATATATATATATATATATATATATATATATATATATATATAATCATGTCCATTTATGTATTGGTTCGTGAATCGTCGAAACTTGGTCGAGGTTAATTGAATGTATGAACACAGTTTAAAATTCTTAACAAACTTTGCTTATCGTGTCGGAATAATGTAAAGATTAAAGTTTAAATTTGGTCGAAAATTTCCGGGTTGTCACAACATGTTGGAAACATTTAATCATGCAAATATAGTTTTCATTTAATATATAAACATGGAAAAGTTCGGGTCACTACACATTTGAGTGTTTTGGTCATTTGCTTCTTTAAATTGTCGTTTCGTTATATTTCAAAGTATTGATAAAAATTATTTTTAAATTAAAATGTTTTATGACTAAGTTAATATTATATTTTATCACCTTGTAAAATATATATGTTCATTTAGAAATACAAGTTTATATATATAATATATATTTGAAATATTTATCTAATAATATAATATTTAGTTTTTCAAAACTAATTATATTTCAAAGTGTAATTTAAGATCATTTACATAATAGGATTTACTAGATCATATAACGTTTTTCATTTTAAAACTTAACCAAGTATAGTTCATTTATGTACTAGCGTTTATTTTAAATCTCTTAACGTTCTAATTGACATATCTAAATATCAATCGAATCAATAAGCGAGTGTTACAATTGTTTACTTAATTAATTTGAAATCAGATATATCTAATATACATAAACACGTTGTAAGTTATCTATATATTTAACAACCAGTATTCCAACTTACGTTAATTAATCAAAGATATTTTAAGTAATCAAGTTCTATTATATCGAAAAAACGTTTTCGTACGCTTTGAAATTAAATTAAATAAATATAAAAATTTGTTTTCCCAAAACTAAATATATTTAAGACTCATTTCAAAAGGTTAAAAATAATGGAAATCATTATATCATAAAATGTTTTAGAAAAAAAAATCATATATGACACATAATAAATTTCAAGTTTCTAAATCGTCGTTTGTTGGTGAAGCATAAGATAAGGTTCAATGGTTAAAAATCATTTAATGTAAAACGTTGATTTACTTATCTTGTCAATATCCAACATCTAAATTACTTACTCTACACTTTCTTACTTTTACATTTAAATAAAATGAAAGTTAAAATAGTTATCTTATCAAAGTCATGAGGAAAATGTTGTAAAGCATGAATTGGAAATCAACCAGGAATGCCCACTAATATTTGTCTAGTACTAGATAATTGGCATTTTGTTCTCACTTATAAATCACTTTACCATTTATTCTGAATATCGTTAAAAAGGAAAAGTTTCCTAAATCAAAGTGGACCTCTCAACAGACTCGTAATCATACAATGTATCTGATAAATCAATCATTTGATATTATCTTCTAATTCCATCGATAATCATATTGAAACAAGTACGTTCATGTAAAGTATTATACGTTTAATACTTTGTTAACATTCACAAGTTATAATATATATACATATACATACATATACATATTCATATTCGGTTATATAACGGTTCGTGAATCATCAAAATTTGATCGAGGTTAAATGAATGTATGAACACAGTTTACATTTCTTGAGATTCAACTTAACAAACTTTGCTTATCGTGTCGGAATAATATAAAGATAATGTTTAAATTTGGTCGAAAATTTCCGGGTTGTCACAGAACCCGACTAAGAGGTATGAGAATTTCAAAGGGAACAACGACTGGAAGAACCCGAACCCGAATCCTAGCTCCAACCCTAACTACAATGGTACCCTTCCTCAGTGTAAGAGATGCTACAAGCATCACACTGGATACTGCAACGCAGTGTGTGAGAAGTGCAAGAGGATTGGACACATCGGCAGAGACTGTAAGAGCACCGCCCCAGCAGTGTGGACAAACCCAAATGGACCAAGGAAGTGCCATGAGTGTGGACAGCAGGGCCACTTCAGGAATGAATGTCCTAACAAGAAGAAGGATGGTGGGCCAGCACGTGGAAGAGCCTTCAACATGAATGCAAGAGATGCCCGGGAGAATCCTGACTTGGTTACAGGTACATTCACTATCAACAATCTATTAGCTTCTGTTCTGTTTGATACTGGTGCCGATAGGAGTTATGTATGTAGACACTTATGCTCTAAGATAGATTGGTCGTTAGTGCCTTTGGAGGAGAGTATGTTGGTTGAGGTAGCCAATGGAAAACATGAGAAGGTTGACCAAATTGGTCGAGGAGGTATTATCAACCTATCCGGAGTGGATTTTGAGATTGATCTAATACCCATAAAGTTGGGAAGCTTTGATGTGATTGTCGGTATGGATTGGTTGTCCAAGGTAAGAGCCAAAGTTATCTGTGGTGAAAAGATTCTTCGTATACCACGGGAAGATGGTGAGCCACTAATTGTTTACGGAGATAGATGTAGCCCGAAGCTAAAAATTATTAGTTGCTTGAAGGCACAAAATATTATGAAGAAGGGACGCTTTGTTATTCTGGCACATGTGAAGAAGCTAGAAGTTGAAGAGAAAAGCGTAGATGATGTACGAATTTTGAACGAATTTCCCGACGTCTTTCCAGAAGAGTTGCCTGGATTACTGCCGCCGAGTTCAGTAGAGTTTCAGATCGATCTAGTGCCAGAAGCTACACCCGTAGCTCGCGCACCTTATCGAGTTGCACCTTCCGAACTGTAAGAGTTGTAGAGTCAACTGCAGGAATTGCTAGACCGTGGATTTATCCAATCGAGTTCATCGCCTTGGGGCGCACTTGTTTTGTTCATGAAGAAGAAGGACGGATCTTTCCGCATGTGTATCGATTATCGTGAACTGAACAAGTTGACAATCAAGAATCGGTATCCCCTTCCCAGAATTGACGATCTTTTCCATCAGCTGCAAGGATCCAACGTTTATTCCAAGATCGATTTATGATCAGGTTATCACCAGTTGAGGGTGAAGGAGAGCGATGTGCTAAAGACTGCATTCCGAACTCGTTATGGTCATTATGAGTTTCTCGTGATGCCATTCGGCTTAACTAACGCACCTACCGTGTTTATGGATCTCATGAATCGTGTATGCAAGCCGTACTTGGACAAGTTCGTTATCGTCTTCATAGATGATATCCTCATCTATTCCAAAAGCGAAAAAGAACATGAGCAACATCTTCGACTCATGCTAGAACTCTTGAGATAAGAGCAACTTTATGCCAAATTCTCTAAGTACGAATTTTGGTTGAAGGAAGTTCAATTTCTTGGTCATATCGTGAGCGATCAGGGTATCAAAGTTGATCCCGCGAAGATTGAAGCTATCAGCAAGTGGGAAACCCCCACTACTCCTACTCATATCCGCCAATTCTTAGGCCTCGCCGGTTACTATCGTAGATTCATCGAAGGTTTCTATTTGATTGCGCGTCCTTTGACTGCGTTAACTCATAAGGGGAAGAAATTCGTTTGGGAAACCGAGCAACAGTCGGCATTCCAAACCCTGAAGCAGAAGTTAACCACCGCTCCTATTTTATCCCTTCCTGAAGGCAGTGATGACTTCGTTGTGTATTGGGTGCAACAAAAGAAGGTTATTGCTTACGCCTCCCGACAACTGAAGATTCACGAGCGAAACTACACTACTCACAATCTTGAACTTGAAGCCGTTATCTTTGCGCTCAAACTATAGAGACACTATCTGTATGGAACCAAGAGTACTATCTTCACCGATCAAAAAAGCCTCCAACACATCTTTGACCAGAAGCAACTGAATATGAGACATTGTCGATGGATTGAGATGTTGAACGACTATGATTGTGAACTTCGTTATCACCCTGGCAGGGCAAATGTTGTAGCTGATGCCTTGAGCCGAAAGGAGAGAAAGGTACCACTTCATGTCCGTGCCTTGAACATCACCATTCAGACGAATCTCAACAGCCAGATCCGCGTAGCTCAAAAAGAGGCTCTCAAGGAGGAGAATGTTTCTCAAGAGAACTTGAACATTCTCGTTTCTCGATTCGAGGTCAAGGAGACTGGACTCCGATACTTTGCCGGAAGAATTTGGGTACCTAGTTATGGAGATCTACAGAGCCTTATTCTAGACGAAGCCCATAAGTCAAGGTATTCGATTCATCCAGGAGCTGGTAAGATGTACCACGACCTCAAGGTTCAATATTGGTGGCCAAACCTCAAGAGGGATGTTGCGGCATATGTTGGAAAGTGTTTAACTTGTTCCAAGATCAAATCCGAACATCAGAAGCCATCTGGGTTACTTCAACAACCCGAAATCCCGCAATAGAAATGGGAAGAAATAACAATGGACTTCATCACGAAGCTACCGAAGATGGTAGGCGGTTATGATACCATCTGGGTTATCGTTGACCGTCTTACCAAATCTGCACACTTCCTAGCCATGATGGAAACTGATACGATGGAGAGACTGGCGTAGTTATACATAAAGGAGATTGTATCTCGTCACGGTGTACCCTTATCGATTATCTCATATCGCGATACCCATTTTGCTTCTAGATTTTGGCGTTCTTTACAAGAAGCCTTGGGAACACGTCTAGATATGAGTACAGCGTATCACCCGTAAACCGACGGACAGAGCGAGTGCACGATTCAAACCTTGGAGGACATGTTACGTACTTGTGTTATTGATTTCAGAAAGGCTTGGGAGAAGCACTTGCCGCTAGCCGAATTCTCTAACAACAACAGCTATCACGCAAGCATTAAGGCCGCACCTTTTGAAGCAATGTATGGCCGAAAATGTTGTTCTCCTATCTGTTGGGCCGAAGTAGGTGAAAAGCAACTCACCGTTCCCGAACTCATCCATGAAACTACCGAGAAGATTTCCAAATTCAAGTGAGGCTCAAGACAGCCCGTGATCGTCAGAAGAGTTATGCCGACCTTAAATGTGGAGATCGCGAATTTCAAATCGGTGACCGCGTTATGTTGAAAGTCGCACCTTGGAAAGGTGTAATCCGTTTCGGAAAGCGTGGGAAGTTGAACCCGCGATACATTGGTCCTTTTGAAGTCTTGGAGCGTTTTGGACCCGTTACTTACCATTTGGACCTTCCAACTCAGTTGAGTGTTGTTCACCCCACATTTCACGTGTTGAATCTGAAGAAGTGTCTTGCCGAACCAGAACTCGTCATACCACTCGAGGAGCTTATGATTGAGGACAAACTCCATTTCGTGGAAGAACCTGTCAAAATTATGGACCGTGAGGTCAAGACCTTGAAACACAACAAGATTTCGATCGTCCGAGTGCGATGGAATGCAAAACGAGGACCTGAGTTTACTTGGGAGCGAGAGGATCAGATGAAACAGAAGTATCCTCACCTCTTCACAACTCTACCATCTACCTCAGCTTAAAATTTCGAGACGAAATTTTCATTAACAGGTGGGTAATGTAACGACCCGACTTTTTCGACTTGCTGTTGTGTTTTGTGCTTTCACGAAACTGCGTATTTGTGCGTACTAAGCTATACTATACTCTGGGATCTTACTACATGTGGATTACTTTCGTTTATATGTGAAAACGTGCCTTTAAGTACGTAGGGTACTTAACTTGATCCCCGGAAGCCTTTATGACCGTTAGTGTTACTTGACGTTTAGAACGAACTGCGTACTGTGTACAAGTTTAACTTTGGTCATAATCGGAATATTATGACTATGAATACTAATTGTTATTTTATAATAACAATTACTTAGGTTTTTGGATGCTTAATTACTTAGGTTTTTGGATGCTTAATTACGCTTAGTAATTTACTAGAGCACACTAGTTCGTCTTGTTGGACTTTCTACCTTGTTGGACTTTAGCCCACAATACACTAGCTAGTGGACTATTTAATTAGCCCAATTATAATAAGTTAGTGACTCATAATAATGAAAGACAAATGCCCATTTATTAGAGGGAACATACTAGCATTTTTGTTAAGCATTATCCTTAATGTTGCATGGGATCCTAACATAAGCACCTACTTTAGACAACCATTAACCAAAAAGCAAAAGTTTGTCCCCCTTGTCCCCTCACCATACCTACGGCCACCACCCCCCTCCCCTACCCTCATTTCCTATAAATACCAAGCTTAACCCATTCATTTCACACTTGATTTTATTTACAAATTACACACACTTACTCTCTAATTCTCTCTCTAGTCTTTCTCACTCTAAAAAGTGTAAGTTTTAAATTTTCTTTCTCTTCTTCTTCCCTTCATCTACATGACATCATCATCATCATTTTATAGATCTAGCTTTTAGCTTTTGATCTTGTTATATCTTGTAAATTCAAACTTGGGTTTGAATCCTTCAAGAACATGAAAGATTCAAGCTTTCTAGCATGGAATCTTCATTTACTTGTTAGATCTAGTTTGTAATTTGTAACAACCCAACCCAATATACAATCGAACACGCGAAAAAAAAATATTTATTTTTTTATACAGATGGGGTGCGCGGCGCGCAAATCCATATGTGCGCGGCGCGCACATAGTCTGGCAGCCCGCTGTCCAAAAGTTTCAATTTTCGATTTAAGATCTCCAACTTCCCGACATATTTAGATGAAACGCTTTTCACATCATGTTATAATATGTAAAACTAACATATTTCAATCATAAAACAAGTTTTACAAAACGGGGCCCACATCGGCCATTTTACGAGTTTCGTTCAAAACATACAAGTTCGACCATAAGAGTTTAAATTCCAAACGACAACATGAGCATGGTGTTTGGGGGTTAAACTACCCAATTTCTCGGTCAAAATCCAAAAGCTATAACATCCACAAGCGTCCCCTAACACATAAAGCGGGATCTCTAATCCATACGAATGCCCTTACCCTTGTCTCCGTCGGAGCCTATAAAAAGATAAACAATGAGAGGGTAAGCAAAGCTTAGTGGATGCAATAATTATACATATACATATATAACTTACTTACTTGCATCACTCACCCCAATTCCGCATACATACTAGCAATATAATTAGCATACCCACATAATGTATAACGCTAAGTCCCCAATAACGCAAGCTAGTATAACAATATCATATAACACAAACAATATAATATGCTACGCCACAATACACAAACATTGATGTTCACAACATCCAATAGTATTCAAATTCCAAGGCTAGCCCAACGAATGGTATCATCAACATCGAACTTATTTCCCATCCATCCTAGTTAATGTGGTATCGTCAACATCGAACTTAAACCCACATATGAGGTATAGTCAACATCGAACTTAAACCCTCATCCAATGTCACTACAATAGTGATATGGCTTCTTCAACATCGAACTTTAAATCCATACTCGAGGTATCGTCAACATCGAACTTTAACCCTCCTCTAAACGATCAAACAATATGCCCTAGGATATGGTATCATCAACATCGAACTTTAACCCATACCCCACAAATAAATAAATCATATACATACATATATAATTATTCCACTCACCTTAACGATTTGGTGACGATTTTATACTTCCAAATGCTTCAAAGCTGAGTACCTAATACAATAAGTACTCAATCAACACACACACTAGTTGGACTAATCACCAACAACTTACTCATGTGCATTTAATGACTTAAATGCATTAAATGCCCCATTCACATCAAAACCGACCATTTAAGGTCAAGACCATCATAAATCACTAAAAGCTAGTGATTAAGGTCCAACCACACTAACTAATACACATTTAGTGTATTTCATACCCATCTTTCCCCACTAGGTCAATCGTTACTCTTTTGACCATTTTAAAGCCAACACACCCATTTCGGGTCATCCACTAACCCACATAATAACCATTCATTTTATTAACTAGGTGTGCTAGTAACTAACTAAACAATTATGACTCATAAACTCATTTATCATTTCAAAACCCTAGGTTAGCAATTCTTGAGTCCTCATGACTCGATCTTACCCAAGAACACCCAAAATCACCAAATATGGGTTTTATGTTCTTCATTTACCCAAACCCTAACCCATACATAAATCAAAGTAAGGAAATCCAAGTTAGTACATACCACTACAACTAAAACATAGCTAGAGAGGAGATGAACAACTTTATAACTTGAGCTAAGACCCAAAACTAGCTCCTTCTTCCTTTGCTTGAGCTTTCTCACACAAGAATCTCACTCTCTCTCTAAAATTGAAGTGGATAGGATAAGGTTGGTGATAATGGAGTTATGACACTCCACAAACTGATCTGGTGGCCTTTAATTCGTCCCCAAGTGAATTTACCAAAAAGCCCTTTCAAAATATCTCATTAAAAGAAACAGATTCCGGCTACAGTAAACAGTGCGCCACGCGCACCCTTAGGTGTGCGCTGAGCGCACAATGCTCAGCTCAGTCTCTGACCTCTGTTTGTTTACAAAATGTCACCCACACTTCATGTACTCTATTTACACCTCTGTACAATAAATATTAGAGTCTTACAACTCTCCCCTACTTGAATCGGAGCGCGTCCTCGCGATCTAAGCCGCATGACAAGAGGGAAGATAAACCAATACGAACTCTTCGGGATCCCAAGTAAACTCGGAACCTTTACTACGATGCCATTAAACTTTATAAGTTCTCACCTCTTTATTCCTCAACCTTATCACCTTTTCATCGAGTATAGCAATCGGCTCCTCAACATACTCTAACTTGTTGTTTAGCTCAATTTCGTCTAATGGCATCCATGAAGAATCATCCGAAAGACACTTACGGAGATGGGAAACATGAAATGTATTATGGATCCCCGCAAGCTCTTCGGGTAATTTCAAGCGATACGCAACTTCACCAACACGAGCTAAAATCTTAAATGGCCCAATAAATCGAGGAGCTAACTTTTCCCATTTTCGGAACCGAATAATACCCTTCCATGGTGAAACCTTAAGCATCACCATGTTGCCTTCTTGGAACTCAATCAATCGCCTACATTTGTCGGCATATGAATTTTGTCTATCTTGAGCCGCTTTCAAATGAGTCCTAATCATCTCAATCTTGTTATTCGTCTCTAAAACCAATCAGTACTCCCAATTTCTCTTTGACCCACTCCGCCCCAACAAATCGGAGTTCGACACCTCCGCCCATAAAGCATCTCATAAGATAGCATCCCGATACTAGTATGATAACTATTATTGTACGAGAATTCCACCAAGGGCAAATGCTCATCCCAACTACCACCGAAATCAATAATACACGCCCGTAACATATCCTTTAATGTTTGATTCGTACATTCGGTTTGACTGTTCGGTTGCGGATGTACGCCGTGCTCATTCTCAATTGTGTACCCATATCTTCATGAAACTTATTCCAAAACCGAGATGTGAAACGAGTATCTCGATCCGAAATAATAGATATAGGAACTCCGTGTCTCGATATCACCTCCTTGATAAATATTTTAGCCAAAGTCTCCGACGATATCGTTTCCCGAATGGGAAGAAACAAAGCACTTTTCGTCAAACGGTCAACTATCACCCAAATCGTATCAATTTGGGTTCTCGCCGTCTTTGGTAACTTTGTAATGAAATCCATGGTAATGTGCTCCCATTTCCATTTCGGAATTTCTAACGGTTGTAACTTACCATGCGGCTTTTGGTGCTCGACCTTAACTTGCAAACACGTGACGCATTGTTCAACATACTTTACAACGTCACGTTTCATGCCCGGCCACCAATACTCTTTCTTCAAATCAAGATA
The DNA here is from genome assembly GCF_046630445.1 of Rutidosis leptorrhynchoides. Lineage (NCBI taxonomy): Eukaryota > Viridiplantae > Streptophyta > Magnoliopsida > Asterales > Asteraceae > Rutidosis > Rutidosis leptorrhynchoides. The sequence continues at coordinate 675,934,719 of NC_092334.1, read as the reverse complement.
CATTTTCGTCACGCCCGGGTGAATGGAATACCTTGACTTATGTGCTTCATCAAGTAGCACTCTTCGATGATCACCCATTTTAGGCACCCACACTCTTCCTTGAAAAGATAACAAACCATTCGGACCTAAGGTAATAAACTCCATTTGTCCCACGATTCGTTCCTCATGCTTATTGTTAACAAAAGCTTCGATTTGAGTCTCGCCAAGCTTTACAAGAAAATCGTTAGTAATAATCATGCGTAATGATCCTACTCATATCGCCGGATGTTGACTCTTTTGACTTAACGCATCCGCGACCACATTCGCCTTTCCCGGATGATAAAGTATTTCACAATCATAGTCTTTCACCACATCCATCCATCTACGTTGACGATAATTCAAACCTCATTGATCGAAAAGATGTTTTAAGCTCTTGTGATCCGAATAAATCGTACACTTGACACCATACAAGTAATGGCGCAAAATTTTCAACACATGAACAACCGTCGCCAACTCAAGATCATGATTAAGATATCTCGTTTCGTGTTCCTTTAATTGTCGAGAGGCATACGCGATGACTTTACCTCGTTGCATTAGAACACAACCGATCCCATTTAAAGAAGCATCACAATAAACCGTCATGTATTCTACCCTTCTGGCAACACTAAAACCAGAGCTTGACATAACTTCTCTTTTAACAATTGGAAAGCAATTTCTTGCTCGTTTTCCCAATTAAATCTCGCGTTCTTTCTCGTTAACTTTGTCAAAGGAGAAGCGATTTTAGAAAAGTCTTGGATAAACCGACGATAATAACCGGCCAATCCGAGAAAACTTCGGATTTCCGTAGGCGTAGTCGGTCGTCCCCAACTTTTTACCATCTCAATCTTCCTCGGATCTACTTGAATACCATCTTTGTTCACAATATGGCCAATGAATTGAATTTTCCTTAGCCAAAATTCACATTTGGAGAATTTTGGATACAATTTCTCCTTCCGCAACGTCTTCAACACACCACGCAAATGATGTTCATGTTCCTTCATACTCTTTGAATAGAAAAGTATGTCGTCAATGAACACAATTACCGACTTGTCCAACATAGGTTGGCACACTCGGTTTATAAGATCCATGAATGCCGTCGGTGCATTCGTAAGACCAAAAGGCATAACTACAAACTCAAAATGCCCGTAACGCGTTCGAAAGGCCGTTTTCTCAATATCTTCCTCACGGACCCGCATTTGGTGATAGCCGGACCGTAGGTCAATCTTAAAGAAATAAGTTGCACCTTGGATTTGGTCAAACAAATCGTCAATCCGAGGCAATGGATAACGATTCTTTATCGTCACTTTATTCAACACCCGATAATCGATGCACATCCACATACTACCATCCTTCTTCTTCACGAATAAAATCAGAGTGCCCCATGGCGAAGCACTCAGTCGGATAAAACCCTTTTCAAGTAATTCTTGGGTTTGATTTAACAACTCTTGCATTTCCGTTGGTGCTAAACGATAAGGAGTTTTAGCAATGGGAGTAACTCCCGGAACCAACTCAATGCGAAATTCAACTTGTCTTTCCGTCAGAACACCCGGTAATTCATCCAGAAAAACGTCTTCGAATTCACTAACCACCGGAATTACACAAATGGATGGTGGCTCTTCACGAGTATCAACTATATGAGCAAGAAAAGCCATGCCACCACTAACAAGAAAACGTCGTGCCTGTGCATAAGTGCATAATGGCACAAGTCTTCTCCGTCTCTTGCCATGAATAATTAACTCTCCCCACTAGGGGTCTTCACACGAATAGATTTTTCATGGCATGCAATATCGGCTCTATGACGATCGAGCCAATCTATACCAATGACAATATCAAATTCACCCAAGGTCATCGTGATAAGATCGATTTTAAACATTTCAGAACCAAACACAATTTCATAATCATTACAAACATCAACCCCTAGCACCGTCTTACCATCCGCTATTTCAACTTCTACCGGATGACTTAACATAGCTAGCGGTTTATCAAGCTTAGACACAAATCTTGGAGAAACAAATGATAAGTTAGCACTACTATCAAATAGGATCCTTGCCTGATTAGAGTTAACCATGAAAGTACATGAGACAACTTCATTGGATTGCTTGGTTTCATCATTAGTCATCAAATAGTTTCACCCCCGAGCCGTACCCGCCGCCTTCTCTAGCCTTTTGACATGATCGGTGTTCAAATCGGGACACTCTGACTTTCTGTGTCCTTCTTTGTTGCAATTAAAACAAGTGAGCTTGTTTGTCGAAGGAGGCTTTGTACAATCTCGGGACAAATGACCACGTACCCCACAATTGTAGCAAGTAGGGATAAAGTTTCCGAAACCACCCTTCTTCACACTATTCACACTTTCGGAACCCTTTTTGCTTTTCTTGTTGGAAAAGTTCGAATGACTCGAACCTTCAAATTTTCTCTTAGAGAAAGAGAAATCGCTTTGCTTTGAGACTTCTGGTTCGAAGCCCCCAGCTAATTCAAACAATTCCTCAAAAGACTTAGCCATTCCCCGACTAATCTTACGCTTTAACTCATCGCTTAGTGTACGATAAAAATCTAGCATCAACTTGTGATCATCGCCAACGTACTCCGGACAAAAACGAGTCTTTGCCAAAAAGGTCGACTTGAGGGTAACCAAGTCCATTGAACCTTGTCGCAAATTGTGCAACTCGTCCCGAATTTTATCAAGGTCGGAAGGAGTTCGGTATTCTTTGAAAAATTTCTTTTTAAACTCTTCCCACGTCAAACTCATGCATTGCTCTTCACCATAAAACTTAATTTTATCGTCCCACCATAACTTGGCCTCTTCATGTAACATGCTAGAACCGTATCTCATCTTTTTCTCGGGAGGACACTCCGTGGTACGGAAAGCTCCCTCGATGTCGGAGATCCAACATGTGCTTTTCAATGGATCCCTCACTCCATTAAACATAGGAGGTTGAGCATCCTTGAAATTTTTGTAATGGAAGTCTCGCCTTCCATATCCACCATTACCATCACCCCCTTCACCCCGAGGATGAATGTTTCTAGCCTCTAATGCCTCTTCAATTGAACATTCATTCGCTCATTTATTAGCTCGGTTACTTGCCCATCAACCCATTCTTGGAAAACCTTTCGGACATCGTCAAGAAATTCCGCTCTTTGATTTTTAATGATGGCCTCAACCTTGGCCGTAAACTCGAGTTCCTCACTTGTACCTCCGTCATTGGTGTCGTGTCCATTTCTCATCTTCATTCTATAAAATGGAAATAGGTTAAATGACGAACGAAAATACATGTCACATATACATATTCACCTCACCGCCTCATCTTGCTCAACAATCATCATACATCGCTTGCTTGACACGATTTGAACCCGTAACAATGGTAGCTAATCATTGTTACGCGAGCACGTCGCATTAACTCGCTAGTACAACATCTATTTCGCTTGATGATTGCAAAAACATAACACAAAATAATTAGCGCATAGTTAGTTCACCTAAATCTAGGCACTAACCAATCCCCGGTCCGACCCGTCTCCTACAAGTCCCGCATAACGCGCATACACAATAAAGTCTAAGTCTAGGCACCTATCTCAAGTCGCCTAAATCCCTTAGACCATGCTCTGATACCACTTGTAACAACCCAACCCAATATACAATCGAACATGCGAAATAAAAAAAAAATTATAAAGATGGGGTGCGCGGCGCGCAACCCCATATGTGCGCGGTGCGCACATAGTCTGGCAGCCCGCTGTCCAAAAGTTTCAATTTTCGATTTAAGATCTCCCACTTCCCGACATATTTAGACGAAACGCTTTTCACATCATGTTATAATATGTAAAACTAACACATTTCAATCATAAAACAAGTTTTACAAAACGGGGCCCACATCAGCCGTTTTACGAGTTTCGTTCAAAACATACAAGTTCGACCATAAGAGTTTAAATTCTAAACGATAACATGAGCATGGTGTTTGGGGGTTAAACTACCCAATTTCTCGGTCAAACTCCAAAAGCTATAACATCCACAAGCATCACCTAACACATAAAGCGGGATCTCTAATCCATACGAATGCCCTTACCCTTGTCTCCGCCGGAGCCTATAAAAAGATAAATAACGAGAGGGTAAGCAAAGCTTAGTGAATGCAATAATTATACATATACATATATAACTTACTTACTTGCATCACTCACCCCAATTTCGCATACATACTAGCAATATAATTAGCATACCCACATAATGTATAACGCTAAGTCTCCGATAACGCAAACTAGTATAACAATAGCATATAACACAAACAATATAATATGCTACGCCACAATACACAAACATTGATGTTCACAACATCCAATAGTATTCAAATTCCAAGGCTAGCCCAACGAATGGTATCGTCAAGATCGAACTTATTTCCCATCCGTCCTAGTTAATGTGGTATCGTCAACATCGAACTTTAACCCACATATGAGGTATCGTCAATATCGAACTTAAACCCTCATCCAATGTCACTACAATAGTGGTATGGCTTCGTCAACATCGAACTTTAAATCCATACTCGAGGTATCGTCAACATCGAACTTTAACCCTCCTCTAAACGATCAAACAATATGCCCTAGGATATGGTATCATCAACATCGAAATTTAACCCATACCCCACAAATAAATAAATCATATACATACATATATAATTATTCCATTCACCTTAACGATTTGGTGACGATTTTATACTTCTGAATGCTTCAAAGCTGAGTACCTAAAACAATAAGTACTCAATCAACACACACACTAGTTGGACTAATCACCAACAACTTACTCATGTGCATTTAATGACTTAAATGCATTAAATTCCCCATTCTGTAACACCCCGTTTTTCAGTTACGCATTATTTCGAACGTCATTCGAAATACGAGGCATGTAAGCGTATATTTGGATCCCAAATAAATTTGGAGTTGAGGTTCTAAAACCATACCATTGGATAGTAAATCTCATTACGTTTCCAACGATATTTGATTCATCAAAAACGGAGCTACGGTTTGAAAGTTACGACCAAAACAAGTTCCAGTTTCTGTCTCAGTTCATTGGGACGCCGTCCAGCCATTTTGGACGCTGTCCAAATGGCCTGACGGGCCAGCTGTGATATTTTGAAGGTTTTAAAAGATGGTATTTGGGTCTTTTCACTTGGAGGTCGTTTGGGCCATCAAAACTGATCCAAATTCATTCTTATCCCCATTTCCACCTTCCTAAACACTCTCATCCATTCCTAGAGAGAGAAGGACCATTTTAGAGAGAGAGAGCTTGGTTTGGGGAAGAAGAAGGGTGAATCGGGTCGAGTCGCGAGTGTTAATGTTGTTCACCTCGTTTACGGCTACGTTGTGGTAGTGTTGGTAAGTTCTAAATCCGAATTTCATTGTTAAGATTATTGTTTGAGTTAGAGTTTGTGCTAGTTAGAGTTATAACCCACTTATTGTGAAATTTGGGGGTTTTTGGGTAAGATTCATGTAAGTAAACCCTAATTGGTGACTTAGGGTTTTGATTGATGAAATTGTGAGTTTGGATCTTGCATGTGTTGGTTAAACTTAGAACACTTGTGTACTAGTGATTTTGGTGTGTGTTGACTTGATTTTGGGTGTAAACCCTAATTTGGGTCAAATGGGTATTTTGGGTCAAGTAAGCTTGATTCGGTGTCAAATTAAGTTTTGAGTCAAGTTTTGGTAAATCAAGTATGTAAATACTTGATTTAGGTGTTAGTTGGTGTTTTGGAAAGTTAATCACTAGCCGTTAGTGATTAAAGTTGTTTTTGGGACTTATGTCAAAATGGGTTGACTTTGATTGGGTCAAAATTGATGATGACACTAACTTGGATTAAATGGGTATTAAAACACTTTTGTTAAGTGTTAAACGACATTTGATATGATTACTACCTAAGTAGTAATTTAGTGTTAAGACCTAGGGTGGTTTAAATGATGACAAGTATAAACGAGGTTAAATTGTACTTGTTTGAATGGGTCGGAATTACCACCCGTAGTGGTAATTGGTGAAGTCCATTTAAGGTGACTAAATGGGCGGGTCGTTGTGTTAGATAGAAACACTCGGTTAAGAGTGTTGGCGTCGAATTCTCTTTTAGAGAATGTATGTTGATTGTGTGTATATCTATATGCGTATTATAGGTAAAGCTTGTTCGGTTGCGTTTGGATATGAATTACATACATGACTTGTGTGGGCAATCCAAGGTGAGTGGAATAATTATACGTGTAGGTATATAGTGTATTTATTTGTGTGCTATGGTATGAACCAAAGAGCCGGTAGTGCCATAGCATGTGCGAGTGTGCTATGATGTGAACCAAAGAGCCAGTAGCATCATAGTACGTGTGTTGTAGTGTGAACCAAAGAGCCGGTAGCACTATAGCATGAGTTGTTAGGGTTTGAACCAAAGAGTCGGTAGCACCTTAGCGTGAGTATGACTCAGTGTCATGATGTGAAACAAAGAGCCGGTAGCATCATGACAAATGCGTAGTGGCGTGAACCAAAGAGCCGGTAACGCCATAGCATGTGACGTATGGTGTGAACCAAATAGCAGGTAGCACCATAGCGTGGGTATGGTTAACCATATTGTGTGTGTGTTGTTTATTTAGCATTTAATATTGTGATGGATATATGCTATTGATTATGCTAGCTTGTGGTATGGGAGATTATTAGCTTTATACTTGCGATGGTATACTAATTAGATTGCTAGCATGTATGCGGTATTTGTGTAAGTGTTTGCAAGTAAGTAGATTATATATGTATATGTATAATTATTGCATTCACTAAGCATTAGCTTACCCCTCTCGTTGTTTACCTTTTTTACAGGTATTGTGGTTTGAAGCTAGCTAGTTTGTTAAACTAGATGCATAGTAGCGTTTGGGCTCGATGGGGTAGTTTTTGGATATTGAACGTGGATTGGGGATTTGGTAGCCCCGGGGATTGTGCTCTTGGTATCGGGTTGGGTTGTAGAGTCCTAATCCGTCTAAAGAGATAAATGGGTCGAAGTCGCTACATTATTTGTAAAACGGGTCATTGTGGGCCCAGTGTTGTAAAACTTATTTTCATTGTGGAAATCTCTTAGTTTTACTTAATATGATGTGTTGTAAAAGTTGTTTCATCTAAAAGTGTCGGGAAGCAGGTTTTCCGCTCGTGTGAATTTGAAAAACTGATCAGAAACTTTTAGTTCATTTGGACGCCGTCCCAAGGGCTTGGACGCCATCCAGTCCTTCAGAGCTGGACGCCGTCCAGATAACTGGACGCCGTCCAAATGTACTGTCCCATAAATTTTTTTTAGGGCGTGTTTTTGGTAAAACGGAGTCGGGTTGTTACACATTCACATCAAAATCGACCATTTAAGGTCAAGACCATCATAAATCACTAAAAGCTAGTGATTAAGGTCCAACCACACTAACTAATACACATTTAGGGTATTTCATACCATTCTTTCCCCACTAGGTCAATCGTTACTCTTTTGACCATTTTAAAGCCAACACACCCATTTCGGGTCATCCACTAACCCACATAATAACCATTCATTTTATTAACTAGGTGTGCTAGTAACTAACTAATCAATTATGACTCATAAACTCATTTATCATTTCAAAATCCTAGGTTAGCAATTCTTGAGTCCTCATGACTCGATCTTACCCAAGAACACTCAAAATCACCAAATATGGGTTTTATGTTCTTCATTTACCCAAACCCTAACCCATACATAAATCAAAGTAAGGAAATCCAAGTTAGAACATACCACTACAACCAAAACGTAGCTAGAGAGGAGATGAACAACTTTATAACTCGAGCTAAGACCCAAAACTAGCTCCTTCTTCCTTTGCTTGAGCTTTCTCACACAAGAATCTCACTCTCTCTCTAAAATTGAAGTGGATAGGATAAGGTTGGTGAAAATGGAGTTATGACACTCCACAAACTGATCTTGTGGCCTTTAATTTGTCCCCAAGTGAATTTATCAAAAAGCCCTTCCAAAATATCTCATTAAAAGAAACGGATTCCGGCTACAGTAAACAGTGCGCCACACGCACCCTTAGGTGTGCGCTGAGCGCATAATGCTCAGCTCAGTCTCTGACCTCTGTTTGTTTACACAATGTTACCCACACTTCATGTACTCTATTTACACATCTGTACAATAAATATTAGGGTCTTACATAATTTCTTTGTTTTGTTATAAAGATCAAAACTTGTGTTTATGATCTTCATGTATCTTAAAGATCCAAGCTTTATGCTTCAAGATCTTCAAGAACACTACAAATCCAAGCTTTCTAGCTTAGGGTTTCATTATTTTGTTAAAGATCTTAGTTTTTTAGCTTATGGTCTCATTACTTTCATTATTTTTTTAAAGATCTTAGCTTTCTAGCTTATGGTCTCATTAATCTTGTAAAGATTCAAGCTTTCTAGCTTAGGATTTTTTTTAATACTTCAGATCTAAGTTATTATTATAGATCTCACTTACTTGGAACCTTTTTTTGTTTGTTTTGATGATAAAGATCAAGTCTTCATCATCACATATGATGGAGATGCATAAACTTGTGTAAAATGGACAAAGGTTGAAGCTTTATTGGATCTATGCAATAAAGAGGCAATCTTGATGTTCAAAACTTGTAGAATGATAGATTTTACTCTTAGTTGTGTATTGATGGTTGAACCTTGGTCAAAGTGATGCTACAACATCAAAGAGTTGTACACTTGAAGCTTACAATCATCAAGGATGAGAACCGTGATGAGCATCAAGCACCAAGAACCTCACCGGAGCAATTGTTTGCTGTTTTTCCGGGTTTGATCAGACTTCTGGGCTTCTAGAAAATTTATTTTCCGATATTTCATTTCGAGTAGATGACTTTTCGTTTAGGCCTCGACTTAATCCGATATACGGTTTAGGATTTATAGCCTTCCGAAAGCCACTACGCCTTTGTAACGTTGTGCTGAAATTTCTGACCTACTCGCACTTAAACCGTCGCCACGATCAAACGAAGACGAGTTAGGTTCTGAAAATTTGTCAGCGGTTAGAGGACTCACATACGGAGCCATGGCCACCGACTACGAGTCTTTTCGATTTGTATAGAGGTCGTAACAGCTGTCCGAAGTCAGCCTTTTGTTTCGATCTCTATTCTTGTTAAACTTACCTTAGTGTTGATGAATGATGATGATAATGATGATCTTGATGATGACACTTAAACTTAATTTATTCACTTTTAAACTTATTGGGACAACATACTGACCTAATGACCTTTGACTTAGGTTGACGACCTTTCGGACCGACTTACTACCTGCATACGTTTCATATCGACTTTTACTTCTTATTCACTGTGAGTTATAGCATTCCTTTACTACTTTTTACTATCTTTGGGACTGAGAATACATGCGCTTTTTACGTTTTTACATACTAGACACGAGTACTTAAACTTTATATATGTGTGGGTTACAAAACGGCACAAAGATTCCCCTTAGCTCGGTAACGTTTAATCATTGGTTTCTGAACCGTGAACGCGAATCTTAGATATGGATCCATAGGGTTTGACATCCCCACTCGGGCTAGTCGCGCTAGCATTCAACGGGTGTTTAATACTTCGAGGACAAACGCACTCGCCAGGTGCACTTTTAGGGGGTGATATACATACGTTAAGTCTAGTTACCGGGTACCCACGGTTAAACATATACTTTTCATACTGATTTAAACTACTGATTGAAGCACTGAAATCTCGTGGTCTACATTACTTTACTGATTACAAACTATAGCTCACCAACATTCGTGTTGACTTTTAAGCGTGTATTTCTCAGGTGCTTAGACGATGTTGCTTCCGCTGTTAGACTTGCTATCTTGGTGTTAGACTTGCTGTTATGAACCTGCTGTGTTAGATTTCTGCTGCATTACTTAGAGATGTCTCAATCATGGAACTTTTCTTTTGCATTCGTAACTTATGTTATTTTCAAATAATGACTTTGTAACGACCTTGGTGTCACGTTATCTTTTGTAAAACGTTATCTTTTATGAATGCAAACTGGTTTGCAAACAGCATGTAGTTTTTGACCTTGTAATGATCCTGTTGTTGATGAACCGTACACGATGGTTTTGTACGGGGCGTCACAACATAGTCCACAACAAGACTCAAATTCACAACTTCAAAACTTTTTATATTAAATTTACTTTGATACATTCAATCATCTTTTTAAAGACAAACACATACTTTCAAAACGATGTTTACAGAATATATACATAATATATGTCCACCCCAACTTGAACCAGTGACCTTAAAATCAGATAGTCACCTCGATACTACTAGGCCAATGATTTTTTTTATTTTAATCATTTTATTAATTAATTATTACTCTAGTTAATTATTACGGAGAAATATACAAAATAATAAAAATAATATCATCCTATTTTGTAGAACCCCTGAACATTAAGATTCCGTGTTATTACTTCCCGTGGTCCAAGGTGTTCGAGATTATATGTTTTCATTAAAAATGACAATGATATTTCTTTCGAGGGTGATTCGTACACAACTAAATTTTAATTGTATACAAGTAAATATATTGTATGATGTTATACAGTACACAATTATTAAGCGTATTTGTTGAGTATTACTAAAAATTTGTTTGTGTACAAATCTATCACCCATTTCTTTACTTTGTCTTCATGACACATTTTAACGATCTTTTCTAAAAGTGATTTTTTTTAAATAAGTTATAAATTATAAATACATTTAATGAAGATAAATTTATTTTTTTAAATAGACCATGTATTCTACATACTTTTTTAGGAATGTCTTAAATTTACTTTTTTACACGTGCGTTAATACAAATGTTAGCAAAATTCAAATTATAAATAGATATCAAGTTGGTTATTTTGGGTACTCCATATTTTTATTCAATGATAGAAGCATTTTTATAATTATCCTAATCCAAATAGTTATCGTTACTATATAAATATCAACAGATAATTTTATTCATGTCAAACGTTTAAATAAGTGATCTCAAACATTCTCTTTTAAATTCGATTTCTAGAACCACCTACTTATAAAAGGGGTCATAAAAAATGGAGTTTAAGTGTAAAAGGGGTCATAAAAAATGGAGTTTAAGTGAACCATGGTGGCGTTAGGTGGCTCCTCTTCGATCACAAAGGATGTGACAATCAACAACTAAAACTAAAATTGTTCCATCCTCTCTATTCTCAAATGCTTTACTCGAAAAATAAAATAAAAATAAAAAAGTTAGGTGCATGTCGTTATTAGTTCGATCACCTAGAATATTTTCTCAAGAATTGGTTCAGTGTTGAAATTGATGTTTCACCTAGGTTCCACCCTTCACACTATGAACTCATTAATCGGGTTTATTTCATATAAATTTGGTATCGAAATTATTTTTTACATTAAAAAGATGTTGATTAATGTATGTTACTTGTTAACACCTATTTCCTTATGAGGTAAGGCTTAGTGTGTTAGCACAATACTAGAAGTGATCTAGCTAAAGATGAGGGAGTGTTGCCGATTGATTTTTACCCTTGGGAAATAATCCCTGCAGACCCGGTACACAGATCTGAAAATCTGTGGGGTGGCTTAATCAATCTGTTGTCCGTTTAGCGTTTAGCTGTTAGCCGGATGACTTCTAGTGAGAGAAAATACTATGTGAGAGAGAAAGGTGAAATCTCTGGTCACAAGTTATCAGAGTGTCTGAATGTGTAAAATGACGACCCAATGGGTCTATTTATAGTGACAGATCCACCAGATTGTTCGGGGACACGTGTCAGATAATGATACATTCTGTTATTCGTGATCCGAAATATGCGCTAGATGTGACGTTCTCCGGCCAGGGCTTAAGCGCTAGGCGGCCTTCAGGGCTTATGCATGACGGAGAACGCTTGACGGACAATTTCACAAAACCATTGTTCTCAGTGTTCCTGATGCTATTTTCATGCGAATATTGTGCCTTTATGCGTGTGTACGATAGGATACACCATTAAGTCCCCCCAGTTTAATGACTTAAGCATTTGAAAAAGGATTAAGTTGTTAAACTTCTGCCAACGCATGCCAAATAATATTCGAAATAAATTTCGAATATTGTGCCAAACAAGTCTTCACATTTGCCATTTGCATCGGAAAAAACGTTACAGGCATTAATTGGAGACGAAATTTACTGACGCTGTGATGATTAATTTTAAATGGTTGAGATTCTCCACGCGCCTCTAGCTGGAAAAAGTGTGACTTCGTACCCCACGTTTAAACTTGCCCGTACACGTGTCACAATCGTGTCCATAAAAATTGCATTGATGAACTCCTATATAAACCGTCATAACCCTTTTACCTTCACTTTTTTACCTTTGCCAAGATCCAAAAAGCACATTTCTCCCCAAATCTTCATCACTTTCCTCAAGCTTTTCTTTCAACTTTTTAAGGCTTTTCATCTTTCAAGGTCAGTTACTCTTCATCTTACTTGTTATTCTTTAATTGTTGTTTCCGTTTTACTTTATTATCATGGCTTCTGCACCGAGTACTGGCCAAGAACACGTTGAGACTTCTTCTTCTTCAGAAACCACTGATTTGCCTGAGGTTAGCACAATGGCATCATCATTATCGGCGAGCCATTTGGACGGCTTGAAGATTGCTTTTCGTTATCTTAATCAATACAACCCTATTCTTCCTACCAACAGGCAAACTGTCAACGATCCTCCTGCCGGAAAAAAAAATTTTATATGCTTTACAACTTACTCACGGCAATCTCCGTGTTCCTCTTACTAAATTTCTCCTCCGCATCCTTAGATATTATAAAGCCTGCCTTAGCCAAATGCATCCCCATGGCCTTCAAAAAATTATCCTGTTTGAAATGTACTGCAATGCTGTCAATATTAAGCCTCGCATTAAAGTTTTTATCTCTTTGTTTAGAATTCGTACGATTAGCCAGTGTTGGCTTACTATTGACAATAAACGAAATGCACATTTTGTTGGTACTAATAAAGTGTCAAACTTGAAAGACTGGAAGAGTCCATTTTTCTTTGTTGACGAGATAGTAATTCCGGAAGAGTATACCGTTGTCCGGAAATGGAAGCCTTTAGGTCCTGGTGTGGGAAAGGGTGTTAAGATAACCAATGCAGAGAGACGAATAGTGGATCGTCTGAAAGATCTCTACCTTCCGCCCAGATCATATGAAAAGTATGAGGGGATTCTTGTGTTGTGCAGAGTAAGCCAAGAATGGCCAACTACTTCTGTGCCAGTACTCCGTCAGAAAAACAAGGGTAGGATGTGATATGATCATCCTAATATACATAAATGTCTGTCTACTTTATGTTATTGTTGCTTATATTGCTATTTTTGTCTTTATTTAATTTTTGCAGCAAATACCGAAATGCTTGATCGTTCTACTCTGTTATCCCTCGACCTTGAGGATGATGTGGTTATCACTGCCCGTGATAAGATGCCTGCCGAGCTAGAGGCAGAGAGGATTGCAGCTGAGACTGAGGCTGCTGCTGCTGAAAAGGGGGAAGAAAGCAGTAATAGCAGTTCTGATAGTGAGTCTGAGTCTGAACGGACAACGGAGGACACCACCACTGAGCAGCAAACAACAGGCTCGGTTGACATTTCTGGTGAGACGCTCCCCACTCCTCCTCCAATCAAAAAGACACGCAAGAAGAGCATAGGCTCTAAGAGGGCAAAAAGCACTGAGGGAAGCCCAAAGCTGAAACGCAGAAGAAGTATGCCCACTCTGTCCTTTCTTGATATTGCATATATCTTTGCTTATAACTATTATATTTGTTCATAATGCTAATTTGTTTATGTTAGTGATTTTAGCAGATTCTGATGATAGCCAAGGAAAGGCTACTAAAGGTGATGAGCAGAGGGTGGAGGAGAACCTTGAAAGTCAAGGAGATAAAGTTCTGAAAACTCCTGAGCAGAACTTTACTCTATTTGATGAAGCTGAATTTCATGAGGAGAGGCCGGAAGACGACGCCTCATATCATTCTCCACCCCCCAGCACCACTATCCCTCATGTTACATCATCAAATGTTCAAGAGCCATCCATTCCTGCTTATGTGAGCGCGCTGCAGGCGTTCATTGATAACCCTGCCACTAAGGGGAAAGATTTTTCAACTCTTCTTCAGGTATTAATGATATAATATGTTGCAATTATGTGCTTGCATTCTATTTATATGAATTGTCAATATTGATCATAACATTTTTCTTTTGCAGGGTTATGCTATCCCTAAGCTAAAACCACATTTCAACGCTCTCCGCTCTGATCAACTTAGGGAATCAACCGCTTCAACTACTGTATTATTGATTAGTCACCTAGAATCTTCTCTGCAACTGCAGAAGCATCAGGAGTCTGTTCTTGCCATAGCCTGTACTAAGATGGCTGAAGGTGCAAATGCTCGCAAGAGAGCTATTGATGCTGAACGTGCCTTGACTGATGCTCAGAAAAAGGTAAAGGCTAAAGAAACTTAGTTGAAAAATGCTCAAGATGCTGCTGCTGCCATGCAAGAGGAGAAGGATAAATTGGTCGAGGCTGAAAGGAAAAAAGTTGAGGAGGAGCAGGTGAAGGTTAGTGATCTGGAGAAGCAGCTGAGTGCGGAGAGGAAAAAGTCTGCTGAGCTTCTGCGGAGGGCGGAGGCAGGTGAGGGTAACTTTGCAAAACTTAAGAAGGGAATACCAGTTATGATAGCTAAAGTTCTTGGATCCAAGCTTGTTGGGGATCCCTACAATGATTACGTTGATGCTATTCGCACCCATTCCATTTCTGATGTTGCGGACAAGTTAACTAGACGCCTTGCCCCAAACCAGACTCTCCCTCCTGCAATTGCTAATCTTATTCTTCCTGGAACCCTGGAGAAAGTTGAAGAAGCTAAGGACAAATTGATAAACCTTAAAATTGGTGTTTTTGATGAGGTGTGTAGCAGGGATGAATCATCTGCCAAGGATGTCCTTGGCGTAGAGTTTTCATGAATAGTGTAAATAATTTCTGAACAATGCTTGTAATAAACTTTGCTATTTTTGATGTCATAAACATATACTGTTTTAATGATTATGTTTGTTTGTATGCTTGCTCCAAATATTTTGATGTTGCTTTAAAACAAATCTGCTATGCACATATCATAAAAATTTTATGTACAATTGTATATTGTATAACTGAACAAAGCATTTTGAAAAGTGTTTGAGGTAATTCTTTTGTGGATGCCTTGCATTGTTAACTTCTGCTGAATTAATAATATCTAACTGAAATTACACTTCTGCAAAGATCATGCCTTCAAATAATTTGTAGGACATCAAAGTCCATCATACGCATTGATGAAGACCAATTATGAAATATTTTTGGTTAGTGATTATAAATTAATAATCTTCCCGCCATACGCCTTCCGTCATAAAGTTTATGAGGAATAGTTTTGAAGTATTTTTAAATAGTGGTTATGAATTAATAACCTGTCCGTCATACGCATTCCGTCATAAAGTTTATGAGGAAGAATTGTGAAATATTTTTGCCTTCAAATAATATAGAAACTTCTTTCATTCTGTGAAGTAAGTTTTTTATAATGTTTGTCATGACAAGTATCTGATTTTTGTATTTTGCCTCGGTGCGTTCTAGTAAAACTTTAACGTTTTCTAGCCGATCCCTTGTGCCTGTTGCTGGCCGGTACAAAAGCTTCCGCCATCGGAGGTATAAAAATACTCTCCTTCTGTGGGCAGGATATAAATGCAATGTTTTACATTTGTCACAGGCAGCACTTTGCATAAGAAAAGTATAAAATTTTATTGATCGATATTGTGCAGTACATAAACAATTAATGACGAATTTACGTGGATCAAGCCTAATTACTACATCATGAATGTTTAATGTATGCTATTGTAAACATAGGCACTGTAAAATAACCACAATGGTTTACAGTAAATTGATAAATTCTGCTCTTTAGAAAATGCTAACAAACTGGTCTTCACACGCCAAGCGCCCAGCGCTGTCCGGCTTGAAAATTTGATCATGGTATGAAAAATTCCGGAACTTCATCCTCTCTGAACAACCGATTACGCCTTCTTTGATTTGCTCTGCCGTCTGGCAAATTTGCAAATGTGGAACGTTCCCTAGTTGGTGCCACATACTGTGAATGTATGGAATCTACTCCGTTAGGAGTTGGGAATCTGATTTCTGCATGAGCAGTTGATGTAATTGCTCCAAATTTAGCCAACGTTGTCCTTCCAAAAAGGACATTGAATCGAGAATTGCCATCCAGAATAGTGAAATCGATTGTTTCAGTTCTTAGTAATGGGAATGTTCCCATAACAACCTCCAAACGAATTCGCCCCATGGCGTTCACCGGTGCTCCCGTCAATCCTGAAACCTTCAAACTCGTCCGCCTAGCTCTATCCTGCACATGCCTTGGAAAAGTCTTCAAACAATGCCAATAAATGAAATCAGCTTCACTACCGGTATCCGTATACATACGGCTGATGAACTTGTTTGAAATTTTTGCTGAAATGACCACTGGCTGAACGGACAAGGCCCAATTTTGAATTGGTTGAAAAATGATTGGAGCATATCTCCAGCCATCAACATTGTTATCCAACTGCTCACCGTCCTCATTGTGACTACCATTCAACCACACCATCTTGATTACAACATCTGGAGTTAGCTCACGCTCCGTGATCCGGTCTCCGTACTGGTTTCTGTTATCTCTTCCGCCATGCTCTTCCCTTCTTCTGTTCTCACCTTGACGACCTCTTCCACCATCATTCTTATGCCATCCAAATTTCCTGCGAGGATCATTTCTCCTATATTGTTTTCCTAGCAACAAGTGGTTTAACTCTCCTGCCTTGATCTTTGCGATGATTTCTCTCATCAGAGATTTGCAATTATCTGTATCATGACCCCATGCCTCATGAAAGTCACACCGTAGTTCACTTTTTGGACCCTCTCTTTCCTCCATAGGTGCTGGAGGATTGAAAGTAGTCCGGATTGGCTCAGTGAAAAGAATTTCTTTTGGAGTTTTAGTCAGTGCCATTATCAACGGATACCTCTCTATTGGCCTTCTGTTGTGATGAAAATCATTGGGATGATTGTTGCCTCTCCATCCACCATTGGAATTGTCATTCCTCCTCTGATTTCTGTCAAAGTACCGCCCTCCGTTGTGCGGTTTGCTACTGCTGCTACCATCAAACTTGCTTAGTCCTCGCTCACCAGCTCGAACATGTTTTTGTGCAACTTCCAACGCCTGATGCAGAGTTTTTGGCAAGTCATACCTTAATGTATGAACAAGTGCACTAAACCTTCGTTGATCCAAACAGAAAATGAAACCGAACACTAGCTGCGACTCTGGACAATCAGGTATCTTTTGTGCTTCAAGCGTTCATCGGTTCATGAAATTACTCAAGGACTCATTATGATGCATCGTTAACTCATGTGCATCAAGATGTGTCAAAGTGCAGCTACGAAGATTTTGATATTGCATAACAAACTTTGCATGAAGATCCAAATAACTCGTAATACTCCTTAACGGTAAGCTTGCAAACCATTCCCTTGCCATTTTCTGCAACACCATTGGAAACATATGACAAGCTACCTCGTCATCCCAATGCTGTAACCGCATTGCACCCTCAAACATAGTAAGAAAATCTTCAGGATCCGTTGTACCGTCATAAACTCCAATTGCCGGTATACCAAGATTTCTAGGCAACGGATAGTTAGCAATTCGATCAATAAAACATGGAGTGGACTCTGCCATAGCTGGTGGTTTTGTAGCTTGTTCTCCAGTGATTAAAGCGAAAAAATTATCCACAGCCACAGCACGGACAGCGGGCTGCGCTAAGCGTTGCTTATACTTTGCCGGAGCTGTCTGCTTAAGGATGTCATTTAAAAGCAATACTGCCTGCTTCTCAGACATGAACTCATCTTTTTCATCAATCTCATTGTCAGAATCGTTATTAATATAGTTCAAGTCATTATCATCCTCAGAGTCATCAATAAGACTGCCCAGCTTGTCAAGTAGTCTGGATAACCTGTACTTTGATATAGATTGCTTCTTCATGATTTGCTTGTCTTTGCCATCTGCCATCCGTTGAAAAGGTATAGATGATGGACATCGCCGTGGTTGCGTCAATGGTCGCCTCTCTGGATTAGTAACAAGGTTTGGAAGCCTTTCTGCACTTTTGGTTGTTGTTTCTTCGATTACTGCCTTTTCTCTGAATTAGTTGCCAAACGCTTAAGCCTTTCTGCCGTTTCAGCAACTGTTTCTTCAATCGTATCGTCCGGTGGCGGAACAGGTACATCTTCTTCAGTTATCATGTCTTCAGTTAATGGATTGTTGACTGGTTCAAGTACATGTATGAATGGAGCTTCAGTTATTTTTGTTCCTCTTCCGTTTCGCGTGTTCTTTGCATTAGTGGATGGCGCCATTGTTAACACATATTTCCTTATGAGGTAAGGCTTAGTGTGTTAGCACAATACTAGAATTGATCTAGCTAAAGATGGGGGAGTGTTGTCGATTGATTTTTACCCTTGGAAAATAATTCCTGCAGACCCGTTACACAAATCTGAAAATCTGTGGAGTGGCTTAATCAATCTGTTGTTCGTTTAGCGTTTAGCTGTTAGCCGGATGACTTCTAGTGAGAGAAAATATTATGTGAGAGAGAAAGGTTAAATCTCTGGTCACAAGTTATCAGAGTGTCTGAATGTGTAAAATGACGACCCAAGGGGTCTATTTATAGTGACAGATCCACCAGATTGTTCGGGGACACGTGTCACATGATGATACGTTCTGTTATTCATGATCCGAAATATGCGCTAGATGTGACGTTCTCCGACCAGGGCTTAAGCGCTAGGCGGCCTTCAGGGCTTATGCATGACGGAGAACGCTTGACAGATAGTTTCACAAAACCAGTGTTCTCTGTGTTCCTGATGCTATTTTCATGCGAATATTGTGCCTTTATGCGTGTGTACGATAGGATACACTATTATTACTGATGTTAGACGATAATAAGGTCCGGGTCCGTATATGGGCTTAAGATCCATTAGAGTTTCATTATGTGTTTGTGGTCTGTAATATTTATCAATAAAACGTAATATTCGACGGGGTTTATATTATTTAACATCGTATCAGAGAGGGTCTGATCCCGAGACCTAGTCAACCGTCTGCCGCCTCTTCAGTCCACCCGTCAAATCTATTGCTCCACCATTTTATCTCATACCAAATTTCAAAAACCCTAAACCCACATACGGACTTGGGAACAACTAAGAGCATATACCAACACCCTCCAACACCATTGTTAGTTCCACTCCTTGACAGCGTTCTGAACAACGTTTTTATTCGTTCCTTTCCTTTCTCGATTGCATGGTTAGAAAATTAATTTGACGAACTCATTTTTTGAACAATATCTTGCGAGAACACTGTAAACAAACTATGTGATCTTTATGTTTCATGTCACTATCAAACCTCACATAACTATCCAAAAACATTTCTGTGTAGTAGCTTTATTGATAATGTTTAATTTGGCCAAACTTTGTGTCTATTATGGTGGTGATTCAATGATAATAATTGAAATATAAGTCAATATATGCCACAAACTTTGACTACATACATTGAATATTGAGGTTCTTTGGGTCTTTGTATATGACATGTCTCATTAGTTGATCATTTACCACTTTATTTCTTGTAAGCACAAAAAGCATGATAAGATATTTGGTAATAATAAAGTGACTTGTTTTAAGGGAACATAAAACTATCTAACAGCATATTATTAAAACATATTCTGTAGAAATTCGCTTAAAGAAGAATAATTAATCGTTTACTTCTACTTGCATGTGTTATGTCTTTTTTATATCCAGTTTTCCTTAATATTTAATATTAATTAATACTTGTTTTTAAAGAGTAATACTAGTTAAAGGACCCGTGATTTCACGAGTTTATTAAAAAATATATAAAAAGAGACCTATATAACTTTGAGGCATAATAGTCCTAATTGTAATACTCAATATTCCTTTTCGAATTGCAATATTCCTTTCTAATAAGGCGTAAAATTATTAGTAGAAACTAAGTCACGACTATGCACAGCATGTACCATACATACATGAAACTCCTTTTCTAATTAAAGTATCATGCTTATGCTTATATGATATATTAATATTACCAACTTGTACAATACCTCAAAATATCATACATGGTAAATTTCATGTCACTTCATGTCTTCACTAACTCCCCGTTTCTTCCAAATCGAAACCCATACATTTATGTCAATGAGTTGAAACGATCATAACCCCATGTTTCAGCATTTGGTTCATGAAATATTTAACGGACAATTGACATCTGGATAAGCTTTTTGCCTAACCATAAGTTTATGGATGAACTGAACAAATAGCAAACAAACGGAACCTTCAAGAATCGCTAAAGACAATCACCTAATGTGCCTCATATACCGAACAATTAGATTAGCGGAATAAAAAACAAAAAGAACGAAGAAGTTGAGTAGATTTAGGTCTTTACTAGATGATTCATGCTATTGTTGACCTTCACGATTACCTGCAAAAGATGAATAAGGTGTACATGAAAGGGCGATATTAAATAAGGATATGCTTGTCTCTACTCAAACACAACCAAAAAGTCAATAAATGGGAAAAATTGTTAATAAAACCTAGCTTCGTCCAATCAGCACGATAATCTCCAATTAAAGCCTACTTTTTATCACTAAGAACATGTTTTTACAAACAATATGCTAAGATGTCTTACTACAAACTTTAAAACAACTTAAAATATCTTCATCGGTCAAAATTACCATCTACAGTCTCATTCTCGTGTGATATTTAGCATAACATCCACATCAGTAGAAAATTACAAAACCTTAAACTTGAAATGTCCCGTTCATATTGATTATAAATGTTTCGTATTAATTGGTTTCGTTGCGAGGTTTTGACCTCTATATGAGACGTTTTTCAAATACTGCATTCGTTTTTGAAACAAACCATAACCTTTATTCTATCGATAAAGGTTTAATAGTGTAACGACCCGGAAATTTCCGACCAAATTTAAACCTTAATCTTTATATATTTCCGACACGATAAGCAAAAACTGTAATGTTGAGTCTAGAAAATTTGAAATCTTTTTTTTTGAATAATCAGTTACCCTTTGACCATGCCCGACGATTCACGAACAACTATTTGTAAATAGATAACATATATATATTTAAATAGGTATTTATAATTTGAAATATAATTTAGAATAATATATAATACAATTATTAGGATTTATATTGTAAAATAAATAATTTTTGAACCATTTTGATCAGGTTTCAAACGGTTAATGAGTGAAACAATTAATTATATTTAATCTAAAAGTTTGGGACTTTTAGGAACACTTTTATATCGTAACTGTTTAGCAATGGACACGATATAACTATCCAGGTGAAACTGTCAGTATAAGTATACAAAACATCGGCTGCTATCTAATTTTAATTACTGTGTTAGATTGATAACTATGCTTGATTGATAGATATTATTCTTAAAAGTTTATATTATATTATGATATGATTTGTGTTCTGTACTCTAACTTATCTATAATATATAAACACATATATGTACTTATGCATAACCCACTCATCATACTTAACTATCTACATATCTATTTCTCTTCTTCTCGCATTATAACCCGAGTCTTTTTCTCCTCCAAATAAACCGACCACCATCCTCAAATCACCGACCACCATAAGTTAACATCGAACCACCATGATCACCTCCGTCCACCTAGCTCTCCATCACAACCACGTTTGGTTTTCCGTCTTTCCATTTCATTATCATGAATCCAACAAACACCACTAACCGAACACCCTTCGTTGATCACCTAAACCTACATCTCTCTTCTCTCTCTCTCCTCTTTCTATTATTACAATGAACACATGAACTGCTGCACTAGACCAAAACCAAACCCACTTGTTGTTGTTCCTGTTTTGTTATACCCCAACCTTATATTAGAACTCTATCACCAAAACAAACTGCTACAGTTTCTTTTTCTGGTTCAGTTCAACGACACAAACAATCTTCAAAAACCCGTGAAGAACCCATCTCTCTAGTTTGTACAACTCCGATCACTATCACCATAACACCACCACACCATCATTGTTTGTTTTTTTTTTTGTGATAAATCGAAACCCACAACTACTACCGCTACTTTCTTCTGATTTCTTTTACTCCTGTTCGACACCCAAACAAAGTCACATTTCGTTTTGTGTTTGAACCGAAGACAAACCTCCATAAACCTATTTATATTTCTATTGCAATCGTGCTCTCTATTTCCTGATTGATCAAACACAACCCAACAAAAACCACCATGACCCTTCTTGCTAACTACTACTATTATTATGTTTTCGAAACCCAACAACCAATCCTTCTGCTGCAACCCACAATTTTCTTCTCCTGTTGAAGACCGTCACCCACACTTGTTATTTCTAATGTTGTTACAACTGTCTCCTTGAACCTTACTACAAAAACCGCTGCAACTATTGTGTTCACTACTGCATCTGCTATTTATATTTTTCTGTCGACAAAAGCAAAGGAACCAGGCCACTGCTATTTAAATTCCTTTTCTATGTTTTTTTTTACTGTTTCGGTTGGAAGTTTAAAAGGCGAAATGATGATGATAATTATTGGTGAAGAGGAATAAAGAAAGATGATGTAAATATGTTTGTTTCCTGCCAACTACTCCCCCACTATCTCTCTTGTCGGTTAAAAAAAAAATAGATTAAAAGATAAACTGAATACGTTTTGGGGTTTGGTTATTACTTTGGGGCCGAAATCCAACTTGTCTGTTGGGCCGAAGTGTTTAAGTGTTGGGCCGAGAATGATTATGATCAATTTAAATGAAGAAGAAGGTGACACAGATAAAAACGGGTTATATAATTTTCGCTTAGTTAAATGAATCAGAAAAACAGTTTGGCTCAATTGGTTAAAGGTGTTAACGGATGTACGGAAGGTCGCGGGTTCAAGTCCTGGCATGAGCGGTTTATTATTTTTTTTAAGCACTTAAAGGTAGATTAATTATTAACTTATTATTATTATTATTATTATTATTATTATTATTATTATTATTATTATTATAACTATTAATAATATTATTAGCATTATCATTATTTATTAATATCATTATTATTATCATTATTAGTAAAAATATTATTATTATAGATATTATAACTATTATTATAAGAATTATTATTATTATTATTATTATTATTAATATCATTATTATTATCATTATTTTTATTACTAGAATTATCATTAATTTTACAACAAATAAATATTATGCATATAAAATGTTACTTATAACAATATTACATATAATAAACATATTTTTATATAAACATTCATATATAACAAATGTTGTATTTTTTAATATATTATTAATCATATATAAATATTAATATAACTATATAAATATTAGTTAATTTTAAAAATATATATAAATTAAATATATAACTTAGGATATAATAAATTTGTTCGATTATAATTACATGTGTTAATATATGTATATATATAAATGATATAGGTTCGTGAATCCGAGGCCAACCTTATACTTGATCAATGATGTTATATGTATTTTTACTACAAAATACATTAGGTGAGTATATAGTCCCACTTTTAAACTCTAAATATTTCGGGATAAGAATACATGTATTTTATGTTTTACGCTATGGACACAAGTAACTGAAAAATATATTCTACGTTGAGTTGTACCACTGGCATACTTCCCTGTAGCTTGGTAACTGATATTTACAGCGGTATTGTAAACGCGAATCCTGTTGATAGATCTATCGGGCCTGACAACCCCAACCGGACTGGA
This sequence comes from Rutidosis leptorrhynchoides, assembly GCF_046630445.1. Classification (NCBI taxonomy): domain Eukaryota; kingdom Viridiplantae; phylum Streptophyta; class Magnoliopsida; order Asterales; family Asteraceae; genus Rutidosis; species Rutidosis leptorrhynchoides. Next base: position 675,910,894 of record NC_092334.1, on the reverse strand, counting down.
CGACCAGTATTCAACGGTTGCACAGTACTTCGTTTCGTGACTACACTTGGTACGGTGTAGTAAGATTTCATAATAAAGGGAATATGCGACGTGATTAAATGTTAAGTATGGTTACCAAGTGCTCAACCACTTAGAATATTTTTATTAAAATGTTTACACATGAAATCTTGTGGTCCATTGTTATAACGCTGCTAGCATTAAACCTATATATCTCACCAACTTTATGTTGACGTTTTAAAGCATGTTATTCTTAGGTACGAAATAAGTCTTCCGCTGTGCAATAGCTCATATTAAGGACCCTATTTGGAGTCGATCATCGCAATGGGACCAACTGTTGAAGACTTCGTCCGGGAGGATTAGTTCGGGTCACTACAGTTGGTATCAGAGCGGTGGTCTTAGTGAACCAGGTCTTGCATTAGTGTGTCTAACTAGTAGCTGTTAGGATACATTAGTGAGTCTGGACTTTGACCGTGTCTACCTGTCAAAAAGTTTTTCTTATCATTTCTAGTCGTAAATTATTTGCTTATTATCCTTAGGGAATTGCCTGCTTATCATTCATAAGTCTAGACACGTCTTACTGCATTTAGTGCATCGATAGTGTATAGACAAAATTCATATCTTAGCATATCTGTTACTTTGGACTTTAGTTGACATCTTTTCAAAGATTCTCCGTAATTTACGGGATTTTGGTATTATATATACATATGTAAAGTATGTATAGAAGAGTACCAAATCTAACTTCTATAATCTATTTCATACCAAAAATTCATTTTTCCGATTATACAAGATGGATTCCGCATCTAGTTCGAATTCCTCAGATTATGACAGCTATGCCGATATGGATTTTCATTCAAGCTCCGAAGGCAGCATCACCGGAATGGATCAACCAATCTCCCATCATCTATTCTGGATGAATTGGGGGTGGGTTCGTAATATACTAAGTCACTGGAGACATGAAGAGGGTGATCCCTTCCATCCACCAAATTGCCCTCTTGGCGATGAACCTGAAGCACTTACCGGCGAACCTGTTCGAGAAACCATTTTCTCTCTCATTTCTAGAGTATCTCGTCACGATTATATACTATCCCATATTTCAGATCTTGTTCATTCGCTCACTCCAACCACCAATCATCCCGGTGTACTAGCAGAAGTTAACAAACTTCGCGCTCGCGTGACGGCTTTGGAGAATATGGTGCGAAGGTTACAAACACCAGCAGCAGCACCAGCAGCATAATCCGTACCACCATCATCAACACCGACAGTACCCATATCACCCTCAACCACAACCGCGTCGTAAACCTCAACATCACAATTTGTACCTCGGATATCAACATCACACACCTCAATATCACTATCTGTACTTCGAGTATGATCTTCGTTTTACATATCATTCTATATCGATTATCTTCGCTTTACTTATCGTTCTATCTCATTTATCTTCGTTCGACATGGTAATTATGTAATCTTTAATGTTTTAGAGATCATGTAATCAAGTATTAACGATAAATCAAAAAAAAAAAAAAAATTAATATCTTATTGACTCATTAGATCCATGATTACATCTGAAGAAAATATATATACAAGTATATTTTCATAAAGATTGTAATTAAAAATTCTTTCGTACAAACTGTTAATGATGAAAATATTTTAACGGGTAGGTAGTACCCGAGGAATATTTAGATCTCACATTAATAAGTTACAGTGTATATTCTTCGAATCTGATTCAACGGTTATTTGCTATCTCACCTACAATCACCGATATACGTATCTGTTCACCCCAGATTTACCATTTCCATTTCAATTTCAAATTTGGATTTTTATCTATCAGAATCCAACAAGTGGCATAAAGAAGAAACATTGGACAAATTAAAAATTGTTAGAAACACACGAATTAACTAATTGAAATCTGTTAAGGATTCCACGCTAACTGTTCCTAGTTAACTGTTCCCAGCTAACTGTTAATTCCGTATTACATTTTATCGCAATTTAGTTTATTGTCATTTAAGTTCTGTTATTTATTTTACGCACTTTAAATAACGGGACACGTATACAAGGTTTCGACCTATCATATCGACCCATCTATATATATATTTCGGAACAACCATAGACACTCTATATGTGAATGTTGGAGTTGGCTATACAGGGTTGAGGTTGATTCCAAAATATATATATACTTTGAGTTGTGATCGACACTGAGACTGGTACACGGGTCACGATACGTATTAGTTAATTCAAATATTATATATTTAATTTATATATGAATATATTGGATCATTGTACAATCGGACTATTGGACTGCTAACTTTGGACAATTAAAATGAATTAAAATATTGATTATAACATATGAAACTAAACTAATCTTCAAGTTTGCCACTTGATTTCATCCTAAACCTCATTTGTATCTCGACGTTTACAATCCGCGTACAAACCTATCAGGATTCTTGAAAATACCTCAATCGAGAAGATGAACCAGCCGTACTTCATCTACGGAAGAAAAGATTTATGCACCTGAAAAACTCTCGAACCTAAATTCCTAGATTAACACGTACCCGTGTTGAATCCTTTACCAGTTATTAACATAAACAACCTTACGATTCCTTTTCAAAGTAGCCAATTTTGTCACAGCTCCACTTCGACTTCTCAGTAGAACTACTCTTATTATAACCAAGATATATATCTACGTTATCCTTTCGACGTTGTTACCAGAGAACCTTTTATATTCCACCATACTACCATAAGCGTTTAATCATCTAAAAACACAATTCGCTCGAAAACACCTCGGATTGATAACCGACGATTCAGTTATGGCTGCATTAAATGCAGAGGAAACAGTAAATTCATAGATAGCCTAAATAGCCAAAAGTTTGATGATAAAGAAGGGAGTGTTAGGAACGCTCGATAGAAAATTTGGTACGAAAAAAAAAAAAAAAAAACGGTTTGAGCTAACCGTGAAGGAAACAAAGAACAAATACAAGGAATGAACCTGCCTTCAAATAATGCAAATGATTCAGTGTCTGTTGAAACCGTCAGTATGAACCCTACTCCTTATTCTAAACTTTTTCAGATGATATTATTCATCATCATCTTATCTTAGATATTATAAGATATCTTCATATTTTCCGCTATACATATTCTCCATATTTCTAAAGATATTTTCACAACTATTCCTATCTGCAATCATCTATCTCCCCGTAATATCTGCGTTACAACATAAAAGAAACTGTGGTAGTTTCTAAATTCTGAAATCTTCAAGTTTAAAATATGAATGTTTTGAAGCAGTGTTGAGAACTGATGCGTGAATTAGTATAATATAATGAAACTTGATCAACTTCATTATATTACAGTAAGTCATGTTGCGTTTCTAATGGAATGTGATGATTCACAGTACCATCATTATGTGCCATGTTACACGGCTCTTACAATCTATCCAATCTCTAAACATATCAAGAAAATATTCTCTTGATGATTCGGTCTTTTCCAGGATATTCTGGTAATTTGACAAATCAAAAATCGTGCCATTACCAATTCTCTCTTAGGACATTAACTATATTCATTTCAAATTTCATACCTACGAATTTCGGACCATTACAAAAGATGCTTAGTTGAAAAGGAGGAAAAGAAAAAGAATGAAGCTCCGAAATAAAAATTGGGGTATAAATCGCAGTAAATGGAAGAGAGTATTAACTGTGGATGATAATGATTATAGAAAACAAAAGCAAGGACATCGAAGTATAAGGGAAGATATAAAACCCAATAATCACCCAGAAACTACAAACCGTGTATATCAATACGTATTGCAACGTAAAGACACGGGAGAATAAGAAACATTATAATTCCAAGAAAATCATAAAAGTGAATAGATTCTTCTGGCGGCAAATGAAAAAGAAGAATGAAAGATATGAAGGTTAGAAGTATAATAAGAATCAGGATTGGATGGAACATATTAAGAATGAGTAGAGGAAGAAAGAATAAAAGGTGTGGAGAATAAGGAAAACGAAGGGGATGGATTTATAGCAATATATCCGACAGAGAAATCAGAAACAGATTATTGCATTAATTAAAGAAGATTTTGATTTTCTAAATCGCCGAAGAACCAAATCTTATTACGTAAGATTTTCTTTAAATCCCTTAAATCCCGGAAATCAACAGTAACTATGTCATCGGTTGAAACGAATATATTTATTTATTCCTTTCACTCTTTTGTAACAGCTTCACTCGTACGCTTCACATAATCGAATTGTTTTACCACTGTTACTAAATGGTGATAAAACTCTAGTTATCAATTAATACTCGTCATAAAAAAAAAACATTATATTGTTAGTTATGATGATCTCGATCAAATTTCGGGGACGAAATTTCTTTAACGGGTGGGTACTGTAACGACCCGGAAATTTCCGACCAAATTTAAACCTTAATCTTTATATATTTCCGACACGATAAGCAAAAACTGTAATGTTGAGTCTAGAAAATTTGAAATCTTTTTTTTTGAATAATCAGTTACCCTTTGACCATGCCCGACGATTCACGAACAACTATTTGTAAATAGATAACATATATATATTTAAATAGGTATTTATAATTTGAAATATAATTTAGAATAATATATAATACAATTATTAGGATTTATATTGTAAAATAAATAATTTTTGAACCATTTTGATCAGGTTTCAAACGGTTAATGAGTGAAACAATTAATTATATTTAATCTAAAAGTTTGGGACTTTTAGGAACACTTTTATATCGTAACTGTTTAGCAATGGACACGATATAACTATCCAGGTGAAACTGTCAGTATAAGTATACAAAACATCGGCTGCTATCTAATTTTAATTACTGTGTTAGATTGATAACTATGCTTGATTGATAGATATTATTCTTAAAAGTTTATATTATATTATGATATGATTTGTGTTCTGTACTCTAACTTATCTATAATATATAAACACATATATGTACTTATGCATAACCCACTCATCATACTTAACTATCTACATATCTATTTCTCTTCTTCTCGCATTATAACCCGAGTCTTTTTCTCCTCCAAATAAACCGACCACCATCCTCAAATCACCGACCACCATAAGTTAACATCGAACCACCATGATCACCTCCGTCCACCTAGCTCTCCATCACAACCACGTTTGGTTTTCCGTCTTTCCATTTCATTATCATGAATCCAACAAACACCACTAACCGAACACCCTTCGTTGATCACCTAAACCTACATCTCTCTTCTCTCTCTCTCCTCTTTCTATTATTACAATGAACACATGAACTGCTGCACTAGACCAAAACCAAACCCACTTGTTGTTGTTCCTGTTTTGTTATACCCCAACCTTATATTAGAACTCTATCACCAAAACAAACTGCTACAGTTTCTTTTTCTGGTTCAGTTCAACGACACAAACAATCTTCAAAAACCCGTGAAGAACCCATCTCTCTAGTTTGTACAACTCCGATCACTATCACCATAACACCACCACACCATCATTGTTTGTTTTTTTTTTTGTGATAAATCGAAACCCACAACTACTACCGCTACTTTCTTCTGATTTCTTTTACTCCTGTTCGACACCCAAACAAAGTCACATTTCGTTTTGTGTTTGAACCGAAGACAAACCTCCATAAACCTATTTATATTTCTATTGCAATCGTGCTCTCTATTTCCTGATTGATCAAACACAACCCAACAAAAACCACCATGACCCTTCTTGCTAACTACTACTATTATTATGTTTTCGAAACCCAACAACCAATCCTTCTGCTGCAACCCACAATTTTCTTCTCCTGTTGAAGACCGTCACCCACACTTGTTATTTCTAATGTTGTTACAACTGTCTCCTTGAACCTTACTACAAAAACCGCTGCAACTATTGTGTTCACTACTGCATCTGCTATTTATATTTTTCTGTCGACAAAAGCAAAGGAACCAGGCCACTGCTATTTAAATTCCTTTTCTATGTTTTTTTTTACTGTTTCGGTTGGAAGTTTAAAAGGCGAAATGATGATGATAATTATTGGTGAAGAGGAATAAAGAAAGATGATGTAAATATGTTTGTTTCCTGCCAACTACTCCCCCACTATCTCTCTTGTCGGTTAAAAAAAAATAGATTAAAAGATAAACTGAATACGTTTTGGGGTTTGGTTATTACTTTGGGGCCGAAATCCAACTTGTCTGTTGGGCCGAAGTGTTTAAGTGTTGGGCCGAGAATGATTATGATCAATTTAAATGAAGAAGAAGGTGACACAGATAAAAACGGGTTATATAATTTTCGCTTAGTTAAATGAATCAGAAAAACAGTTTGGCTCAATTGGTTAAAGGTGTTAACGGATGTACGGAAGGTCGCGGGTTCAAGTCCTGGCATGAGCGGTTTATTATTTTTTTTAAGCACTTAAAGGTAGATTAATTATTAACTTATTATTATTATTATTATTATTATTATTATTATTATTATTATTATTATTATTATAACTATTAATAATATTATTAGCATTATCATTATTTATTAATATCATTATTATTATCATTATTAGTAAAAATATTATTATTATAGATATTATAACTATTATTATAAGAATTATTATTATTATTATTATTATTATTAATATCATTATTATTATCATTATTTTTATTACTAGAATTATCATTAATTTTACAACAAATAAATATTATGCATATAAAATGTTACTTATAACAATATTACATATAATAAACATATTTTTATATAAACATTCATATATAACAAATGTTGTATTTTTTAATATATTATTAATCATATATAAATATTAATATAACTATATAAATATTAGTTAATTTTAAAAATATATATAAATTAAATATATAACTTAGGATATAATAAATTTGTTCGATTATAATTACATGTGTTAATATATGTATATATATAAATGATATAGGTTCGTGAATCCGAGGCCAACCTTATACTTGATCAATGATGTTATATGTATTTTTACTACAAAATACATTAGGTGAGTATATAGTCCCACTTTTAAACTCTAAATATTTCGGGATAAGAATACATGTATTTTATGTTTTACGCTATGGACACAAGTAACTGAAAAATATATTCTACGTTGAGTTGTACCACTGGCATACTTCCCTGTAGCTTGGTAACTGATATTTACAGCGGTATTGTAAACGCGAATCCTGTTGATAGATCTATCGGGCCTGACAACCCCAACCGGACTGGACGACCAGTATTCAACGGTTGCACAGTACTTCGTTTCGTGACTACACTTGGTACGGTGTAGTAAGATTTCATAATAAAGGGAATATGCGACGTGATTAAATGTTAAGTATGGTTACCAAGTGCTCAACCACTTAGAATATTTTTATTAAAATGTTTACACATGAAATCTTGTGGTCCATTGTTATAACGCTGCTAGCATTAAACCTATATATCTCACCAACTTTATGTTGACGTTTTAAAGCATGTTATTCTTAGGTACGAAATAAGTCTTCCGCTGTGCAATAGCTCATATTAAGGACCCTATTTGGAGTCGATCATCGCAATGGGACCAACTGTTGAAGACTTCGTCCGGGAGGATTAGTTCGGGTCACTACAAATAGACATAACGTAGATTATCAAGTAATGATAATCTAAAATACAACTGTTACACATGACCATTTCATAATGGTTTACAATAATATTTTACAATAATTTATTTTCCGAATGCAGTTTTTAAACAATATCATACAAGCATGCTGACTCCAAATCTTGTCTTTAATTTAGCATGCAACAGCGGAAGCTCTTAATAATCACCTGAGAATAAACATGCTTTAAACGTCAATAAAAATGTTGGTGAGTTATAGGTTTAACCTATATCGTAGATTGTAATAATAGACCACAAGATTTCATTCTTCATAAATAGCAATAAAAATCATTCATATGATGAACACCTGGTAACCGACATTAACATAATGCATATAAAATATCCCCAAAGATACAGGATTAACACATCTGTATACGTACATGATTAACACATCTGTACAAAAATCGAAGTACTAAAGCATCCAAACTCTCAGGATGGGGGTCGTTAGTGCCCATAGATCTATCTTTAGGATTCGCGTCAATTTGGGGCCAGTTCTCAAATTCTTAGGTTACCAAGCTAAAAAGGGTGATATTCGGTATTCGTAATCCATCATAGAATGTAGTTTCAAATACTTGTGTCTATTTTGTAAAACATTTATAAAACTGCATGTATTCTCATCCCAAAATATTAGCTAGTAAAAATGGGACTATAACTCACTTTCACAGATTTTTACTTCGTCGGAAATAAGACTTGGCCACGGGTCGATTCACGAACCTATAACAAATATATACATATATCAAAGTACGATAGAAATATATTCATATCATATTTTATTACGTGTTAACGATTTAAGTTGTTAAGTTAGCAGTCCAACGCTAGTAGTCCACAGTTAGTAGTACATAAATAAATATATTATCTCGAATCAATCCACGACCCATTGTATACATGTCTCAGACTCGATCACAACTCAAGGTATATATATTATTTTATAATCAACCTCGACCCTTTATATGCTAACTTGAGCATTACCGCATATAGAGTGACTTACGGTTATTCCAAATAATATATATATATATATATATATATATATATATATATATATATATATATATATATATATATATATATGACATCGATATGATATGTCAAAACATTGTATACGTGTCTATAGTCTATCAAGATTACATAATATAGGTTAGATTACATGTATAATACAATATAAGTTAGTTAATTTATGGTTAGTATAGATTTGTTATAAAATTTTCGTAGCTAAAACTAGTAATTTTAACCAATTTTGTTTTACCCATAATTTCTTCGTTATAAATCCGTTTTGAGTGAATCAAATTGCTATGGTTTCATAATGAACTGAAATTTATGAAATTAAATAGAAAAAGTATAATTTTATAGTAGGAAATACAAGTTACAAGTCGCTTTTGAAAGAGGTAGTCATTTCCGTCGAAAGAACGACATCTTGATGACCATTTTGAAAAACATACTTCAACTTTGTGTTTAACCATGATTTTTGGATATAGTATCATGTTCATATGAAATATCATTTTTCTAGAAAACAAACTTCAAATTCAAAGATTAAGATAGTTTTTATTTTACCAACCCAAAATAGCCCCCGTTTTACTACGACGGCGTATGTCCGGTTTTACGGTGTTCTTCGTGTTTCCAAGTTTTAAATCATTAAGTTAGCATATAATATAGATATAAAACATGTGTTTAGTTAATTTTAAAAGTTAAGTTAGAAGGATTAACTTTGTTTGCGAACAAGTTTAGAATCAACTAAACTATGTTCTAGTGATTTCAAGTTTAAATCTTCGAATAAGATAGTTATATATATATATATATATATATATATATATATATATATATATATAAATGAATCGAATGATGTTATGAACATCATTACTACCTCAAGTATAGTAGGTAAACCTACTGAAAATGACAAGAAATGATCTAGAGCTTCAAAGGATCTTGGATGGCTTGAAAGTTCTTGAAGTAGAATCATGACACAAAAACAAGTTCAAGTAAGATTTCTACTTGAATTAAGATAGTTATAGTTATAGAAATCGAATCAAAGTTTGAATATGAATATTACCTTGAATTAGAAAGATACCTACTGTAAATAACAAAGGTTTCTTGATCTTGGATGATTACTTGGAATGGATTAGAAAGCTTGAAAGTAATCTTACAAACTTGAAAGTGTTATTGAAGTGTTCTAGAGTTGTTGTTTTGTAGGTTGATCAAAGGTTGGATTTATGAGCTAGATTGATGTAAATTTTGATGAATATGATGAAGAACTCTTAGAACATCATCATAGAACAGGAGAGAGATCAAATGGATGAAAGAAAATTGAAAAATGAAAGTGTATGTGTGTGTTATCAAAAACGTGGGATAGCATGGAGTTATATGCAAGTTGTAGTTTGATTTTTAGTGTAATAACTCATGCTAGTTGCCAAATGATGGTTCCACATGTTTGTTGACTAAATGAGGGCTGCTAAGAGCTGATCATTGAAGTGTATATATCAATAGTATATACATATAGAAGCTGTGTATTGTACGAGTACGAATACGGGTGCATACGAGTAGAATTGTTGATGAAAATGAATGAGAATGCAATTGTAAGCATTTTGTTAAGTAGAAGTACTTTGATATGTGTCATGAAGTCTTTTAAAAGTGTATCAATACATCTTAATACATTACATGTATATACATTTTAACTGAGTCGTTAAGTCATCGTTAATCGTTACATGTAAGTATTGTTTCGAAACCTTTAAGTTAACGATCTCGTTAAATGTAATTAATTCCATTGTTATATATTTAATGAGATGTTAAATTGTTACATTATCAAGATAACATGATGTACAATATGTCTTAATATGATATATAAATATTAAGACATTATTAAAACGATAATCGTTACGTATAGATATCATTTTGAATTTCTTAAGTTAGTAGTCTTGTTTTTATGTATAAAGTTCATTGTTAATATACATAATGAGATACTTAATTATCATTTCATCATGTTAAACATATATATATATATATATATATATATATATATATATATATATATATATATATATATATATATATATATATATAATATCATGTCATATACAAGTTATAACGTTCGTGAATCATCGAACAAACTGGGTGGTCAAACGTTAACACAAAATCCGTTTCAATTAATCAAGTCTTAACAAGTTTGATTGCTTAACATGTTGGAAATATTTATTCATGTAAATATTAATCTCATATAATATATAATCATGGAAGAGTTTGGGTCACTACAAAACTCTCATTAGTTATTTCTAACGACTATATCTTTATGGCAAAAGCATTAAAATTTTGCATAGGATAGAATGTACGTCCAGATAGCAATAATAGCATTGAACGACAATCACAATCATCCAAATGAACGTGTCATAATCATGTCAATTTACAAAGTAATAAGATCAAATAAATATCATCCAAATTACCATATCAGTTTAGCCTAACCGTCAATGAGTCGTGAAATATACATTCATTAAATATACTGTGACGGTCGCTCCAAATCCATATGGACGAACACGTCATTCATCGATTTCATTGCGAGGTATTTGACCTCTATATGATACGTTTTATAAACATTGCATTCTTTTGAAAAGGCACACCATAAATGAATATTTAAATCAAAGGTTTTCGACATCTGATGATTTCTACATATAGACAATCACCGTAATATAATAATTTACAATAATACTTTCGTTGATAATGCAGTCAAAATAAGATACATGGTGATGATTTGGTGAATGCAACGTTTCCTTGAAAAATATGCCATGTATGACTCCATGCACATAGCTTGTCTAACATATAAGCAAACAACGGAAGACTTCTAGGGAACCTGAGAATAAACATGCTAACAAGTGTCAACACAAAGGTTGGTGAGTTCATAGTTTTAATGTTGCGCATAATCTGTATATAAAGGTGGATCACAAGATTTCAGTTGTTCAATCCAGAAATGTTTATCAAAATATTCTACGAAATTGAGCACCCTGGTAACTAAACTTAACGTATATATAATTTGTACCATTTGTATAATCGTCTTAATAATACACGCAAACCAACGTGTACGCTTCTCAAATAGCATACGTCCGTTAAAAGGCTAGTGCTCTAGCTCGAACGGAGATATCAAGCCCTATGGATCCATATACTACTACTCTCACCCACCAGTTCTTATAACCGGCAGTTACTAGTTACCAAAGCTAAGGGATTTTCGGTTCAAACTCAGTATAGAATTTAGTATGTACTTGTGTCCATTGTTTTTAAAATAAAGTGCATGTATTCTCAGCCCAAAAATATATATTGCAAAATCATTTAAAAAGGGGGCAAATGAAACTCACCTTAGCAGCATATAAAGTCGTTCACCAAAATGTGATCGAAACTCGGATTACCAAATAACTTTAGATCTCAACCTAGAGAACATATGTTGGTCAATAAATATCTATCAAGCTAGGTCAGGTCATAGTGTATAACAATCCTAATGCTCGAGATCGACATACAAAAGTTATCCAAAATCATTTCAAAAAGTCAATTTTGACAATAATTCAACAAAACGAGACGTGCCTTATATATGGATTCATTTACTTGGCTGGTAATATTCAAAAATCCAATTTATCATTCTTACAAACAAGTTTCAAAAGCAATTTCAATCAATGTCAATCATAATTCAGTTGATCATATCTTTTAATTCGTTCACCGAAATTACGCGATTTCTAAATGAAAAGTTATTGATTTTTCGCCAGCTTTCCAAAAACATGCATATCATATACCTTTTATCAGTAATATATGTATTTACTTCGTGATTCATCATAACTGTTTAACAATCAAATTTAGCATACAAGCATGCATAAATATATATACTCGAGCACTAGACATGGATACACAATTAATGTATAAAAGATAAAATATGAGTGCTTACGTATCAATATTGAGATTCAATATTGTAGGAAAGTACGTAGACGCAACAGAGATGATAAACACTAGATTTATTCACAAATATACCCTCGAACATTACCCATAACCTCCTTGGCAATAACCCATAATTTCCTTAGCTCTATCCCGCTTAAAAACCCATTTTGAAGGTGACACGCTCATAACCTCGTCGTAGTATTTTAGGTATATATACTACTAATAATAATATTATAATAAGATTAATAATAATAATAATAATCTTAATAATAATAATAATAATAATAATAATAATAATAATAATAATAATAATAATAATAATAATAATAATAATAATATAAAAAATAATAATACGGAGGAATGAATCGAGCTTTTATAGTATGTGGCCTGCTACAGTACCTCATGCGATTGCATGAGTTTTTAGTGTTTTTGCCATGCGATCGCATGGCCGCCTTATCCGTTTTTGTTTGCTAGTTCGTCGACATCAAATAGTGTTTACTGTAGCAAATAGTGTGTTACTGCAGCAAATAGTGTTTACTGTAGCAAATAGTGTGTTACTGTAGCAAATAGTGTTTACTGTAGTAAATAGTTTTAAAATCAGCAGTTCCTGAAGGGTATCAAAATATGTACTTGATCCCATTCCAATGTCTTTTGTAGGGGCTGAGTTGAACCTTGTCAACAAATTAACTGCAAAAGAAATGTCAGGTCTTGTACAATTTGTTAAATACATAATAGCTCCAATTGCACTAAGATATGGTACTTCTGGTCCCAGAATATCTTCATGATCTTCACAGGGTCGAAGTGGATCAGTATCAACATTAAGAGATCTAACAACCATAGGAGTACTTAATGGTTTTGCCTTGTCTATATTGAAACGTTTTAAAATATTTTTTGTATAAGTTGTTTGATGTACAAGTAAACCATTAGGCATATGCTCAATCTGCAAACCAAGGCAATACTTGGTTTTTCCGAGATCTTTCATTTCAAATTCTTTCTTTAGAAGTTGAATGGCTTCATGGATCTCTTTATTTGTACCTATGATGTTAAGATCATCGACATAAACAGCTATGATCACATATCCGGATGTTGTTTTCTTAATGAATACACATGGGCAAATAAGATTATTTGTATACCCTTTGATTATCAAGTAATCATTTAATCGTTTATACCACATGCGACCCGATTGTTTCAACCCATATAAAGAATGGAATACATTTCTTTGAGTTTTGTATTAGATGTTTCTGATACCTTAAACCCTTCATGGATATTCATGTATATATCACTATCAAGTGATTCATTTAAATAATTAGTAATAACATCCATGAGATGCATTTCTAAATTTTTAGAAACTGTTAGGCTGATTAAGTATCTAAAAAGTAATTGCATCCATAACAGGAGAATAAGTTTTCCTCATAATCCATTCATGGTCTTTGAGAGAAATCTTGAGTTACAAGTATAGATTTATCTTGTAACCTCATTTTTTCTCATTTCTTTTTCGGATAAAAATTCATTTTTTATCTCATACGTTTCACATCTTTAAAAGTGATAACGATTGATTCGAAAACTTTTCTTTTATTGAGCGATTCTAATTCAGCTCGTATTGCTCCTATCCATTGAGTCCAATCATGTCTATTTTGACATGCAATGACAGATTTTGGTTCCAGATCATCATCTTTATTCATGATGTCATTGTAAGATTATATGAAAAATCAATATTTGTCATTTTGTTTCGGTTCCATAATATTGCATAATTTATTGCAATTTATGTATTTACATTGTCAATATCCTCTGCAGAAGGAATATTGATTTGTGGTTCTTCTTGAACACCTTTTTTTTACCTCATTATCAGCTAATTTTCCTTTTCGAGGATTTTTATCTTTGGAACTAATTTATCTTCCACGTTTCAGACGTGACAAAAGACTCATGAGTGACATTATTGCCAGCTTTTGAAATTTTAATTCTTGCTAGAGCATTTACTGCTGATATATATGATTTTGTCACTCTTTTTGCATCTGTAAATTCATCGGGTAATTTATTCGCAAGTTCTTGCATATGCATTATTATTATTTTTTGAATTTTTGTTTCGCACTCTTTTGTGCGAGTATCAAGATACCTTAATTGATGTTCACATCATGAAACATCATTTTATTTATTTTTTCATTTCTTCCCCTAATCTAGGGAGCAATTTTTCATTAAAATGACAATCAGCAAAAACGTGCTGTAAAAACATCACCCGCCATGGATTCAATATATCTTATGATTAAAGATGTTTCATATCCAACATATATTTCAATCCTTCTTTGAGGAACCATTTGTTGTGGTGGTGCAATTAAAAATACACTGCACAACCAAATGTTCTAAGATGGAAAATATTTGGCTCTCGACCAAAATTAAGTTGGTAATGGAGAATATTTATGACTTGCACTTGGTTTAATGCGAATTAATGTCGCATAATGTAAATTTACATGTCCCCGTATAAATATTGAGAGTTTTGTACTCATTACCAATTGTCTAGTTATTAGCTGCAAGCGTTTATCTATTGATTCAGCTAAACCAATTTTGTGTATGCACATGAGCAACTGGATGTTCAACAACAATCCCTGTAGATATATAATAATCATTAAATGCTTGAGATGTTAACTCACCAGCATTATCAAGTCTCATCCTTTTAATGGTGTAATCATAATAATGTGTTCTCAATTTAATAATTTGTGCAAGAAACTTTGCAAATGCCATATTACGGCTTGATAACACACAAACATGAGACCATCCGTTAGATGCGTCTATTAGAACCATGAAATATCAAAATGGTCCACATGATGGATGAATTGGTCCATATATATAACCTTGAATTCTTTCAAGAAACATTGGTGATTCTTTTTCAATATTCTTTTCATTATTCACCATATGTGCTTTTTCATTAATCACCATATGTGCTTTTCATTAATCACCATATGCGCTTTTTCATTAATCACCATATGCGCTTTTCATTGATATTGCTTAATATATGCATATTCTTAGTCGCAATATCAGTCCCAAATGTTATGATTTTATGTGTATTCGAGTAGTTTTCGGTTTGTAATTGGTTAAAATGTTCAAAGCGTCGAATGAAATGTTATTATGGATTTTCAATGATATAAAGATCAAAATGAAGATAAAATGAAGATTTCTAATGATCAACTAAAGAGTGCAACATCGCGCCTCAAGACTACAAGTTAAAATGATCGAAATCACGAAATCTGCGCGCCTGCACGAAAAAAATCATAACTAAATCATACGGACTCAAAAAAAGGCGAATCAGGTGTCCAGACGTCCGTAACTCAAAAATCTACAACTTTCATGAAGATACCTTACGCGAAACATGTACCTATCTACACGAAATGTGTAGTTTTTTGACCAGATTTAGATTCCAATTTCACATGGGTTGTGCACTTTAATATATTTAAAGACAACTTTCAGCTGGATCAAGAATATTTACAGCTCTCAAGATTTACTTTAAATAAAATAATATTAACTAAATCTCAAGATTGGAGTATAAAGAAAAGGAGTTGCGGTTATGAAAAGAGGGTAAGTAGTTAGAAAGTTTTAGTTAGAGACAGTAGGTAGTCAACATACGGAAGAAAAATATAATACCTACTGTCAATAATTAATTATCTCATACACTCCGTATTATTTATCCCTGATAGTTGTTCAATCCCATATTTATTTTCAAGTTCAAATAGGATAGTTTCAGTATTGTACGGGTATTATTGTTCGTGTGCACGGGTGCTTTCATGTCCATTTTCTACCATTTGTAATCATTAAATTGAAGACCTTTTGTAAGTTTGTTACTTTCATTTTTATTATTGTCATTGTTACTTATTATTATGTTTATGTTTATGTATTATTATTTTTACTCCCGTATCATTATCATGATTAGTTAGTAAATTCCCATATTGTTTTCTTAGATGTAGAGCCCTAGTGAAATGGATTGTTATCATTCGTAAATATTAAAATGTAACTTAAGTATTTTTAACATTGAGCCTAGCTAAAAGAACCATTGTTATATGATTAGATATTTAATCCTTATCACTTAATTTGTTAGATATAATTAGCGAAGGTTATTTCTATTGATATAAATTAAGCTTCAACACTACAAGTGATTTAGACGAACCTATGAATAAGTTATTAACACTAATTTAGAAATAAGGTTCGGTGGTTCGGGTGATATCATTAGTTATATAATAGTGAAAATTGTAAAAAGGGAAACCGTTATGATTTGAGTTTTGGCGAAAGTCAAAACTAGGTTAGGTCTCAATTTAAATACTTGAGGAATAGTAAACTATCTAAATAAGATCAAATGAAAATTAGATTTAATTTAGTTAGTTGAAACTTTATATATTCGAAAGAAAATATAAAGTTGTATACTAAAACATTTTAATAGGACTTAAAATTAAAACAATCCATGGATCTAGAGGTGAAATATTTAAGTAAACACTCCCAATTATATATTGCAAATTATTATTATTATTTTTACGTATTATTATTCAGAAAAATTAAAATATAAATCAATCTCCTTCAATCTTAATACGTACTGTTTTGTCACATCGAATATAACATACGCGGAACGAGTATACATACACGTGGAACGCGTAAGTGTAGATACAGTACTGTATGATTTTAGTTTAAATTTTAAGTTTTAATTAAATCTTTTAATATTACTTTAAATTCGTTTAATCCATAATTATTATAATATTGAAATCTCATTTGATTCACTATTACACATAATGAATTAATTTTGTAATGTTGTAATTTTTATTAAGAAGTAGTTTAATTACTTTAAGATTAAGTTATATTTTATTATTATTTTGCTAAATATAAATTCCTAATTCAAAACCCCCACTTTTTAGTATAATTAATTGTTGTTAGATTCTTGAATACGCATCTCCCTGTGAAACGAACTTGACTTGCCAGTATCTATTGCTGCACGATCGGGACCAGTTGCCCGTAGTGTGATAATATTTATTAGTTAGTTTAGTTGTAAAATTTAAAGGTCGGTTTTATCACATCATTCATCATATATCCTTTTCACCATATGCGCTTTTAATTATATGTGCTGCGCTTTTCATCATATGCAATTTTCATCATATGCGCTTTTAATCATATGCGCTGCGCTTTTAATCATATGCGTTGCGCTTTTCATCATATGCACTTTTCATCATATGTGCTTTTAATCATATGCGCTGCGCTTTTAATCATATGCGCTTTTCATCATATGCGCTTTTAATCATATGCATTGCGCTTTTCATCATATACGCTTTTTATCATATGCGCTTTTAATCATATGCGCTGCGCTTTTCATCATATGCGCTTTTTTAATGCTACATAGGTATTTCTCATTTCCGGTTATCATTGACCGATAATCATATCCATTATGATATATATCAGAGAAACTTAACAAATTTCTCTTTGATTTGGGAGAAAACAAAGCATTGTTTATTAGAAAATTCGTACCATTTGGTAATATGAATTTTTGTCTTTTTCGTTCCTTATATCAAGTTTGCAAGATCTGATATAGTATTTATAATTCCTTCATTTGATTTAAATCAATGAAATATTTCTTAGATTTGATCATAGTGTGTATGTTACCACTATCTGCAATACACAGGTCTTTACCATTTAATTAATGTTGTATTTCAGCAGGATTCATACTAAAACTTCAAATAAGATAAGCAAATAATGAGTTATATTTTAGCAAGATAATCAAATTATATTACCTGCAAACAAGTTACAATCTGAAGTACATAAAAGATAACACTTAATAAACATATGCGTTATGGTCTAAACCCATTTATTTATGAGTGATACATAACAAGCTAGGCATCTTAGAAAATTCAAACCATTCAAGTCTCAAGGTAGCTCAGGATTTATTTAATCAAGATTTTTCAACAGATTCACTATCGTTTTCTTTTCTTTTGGGACTTATGTGTAGAGATAAACAAGATGTTCATGTATTCAAGAAATACTAGACTGATGATCCACGTTACCAGATCATTAATAAGAATCTCCGGGATTCTTATAAGAGCGTCTACTAACATCTTCAATTTTATTCTTTCATGGATCACCGTTATTTCTTGATAATTAATATCGTATCTATCTTTGAGTATTTTTCATAATACACTTGGATCTTTGATCATATAATATGTAGATTTTAAGGACTCGTCAATATGTTTGCTAAGAAAAATATTTGCTATTGCTTTCTCTTGTTTGGAACAATTGTTATTTTCATTCAGGGTTTCTAAAATGCCGATTGATTCGAGATATTTTTCTACATTCATAACCCATGTTAAGTAGTTGTTCCCACTTGATTCTAAAGGAGCAAATTTAAGCCTTTTCAAATTCGACATTTTCTATTATCAAAAAGATGAACAACATAAATCATAATCATAATCAACTTCTATTCATAGACAAATAATAAAATGAAATTAGAATCATTTTAAATTCATAAGTAGCAAACAACAGAATAATGGCATGATTACAAATGATAAAACCACAAGAGCAGGATAGAATATAGGTTCACCCGGTGGTATATTAGCAACAATGATGATAGTTAGTATGACCAATACAATAGGAAAAATCATCTTTGTGTGAATCATCTTTACAAAAAAAAAAAAAAAACACTTTTTGAGAGTGGTAATCTGAGAAAATGAAGATTGATTTGTGAAAATGTAAAAATGGAGATGTTTATTTTATATTTGAAAAATATAGTCGTTGTAACGTCGTCAGTTGACGTTAACCACCTTTATGTATATATGACCGTTGTAACGTCGTTAGTTGACGTTAACGACTGTTATGTACTCGTTGTATTAATAATAATTTTAATAAAAGAATTTTATTAGTACAAATACGATTACTATAAATACATTTAGCATAAATATGTTTAGTATGAATACGAAGATTAAGAGAATAAACATATTATGCATAAATAATAAATTTTAAGAATAAATATTAGTACGCATGAAATAAATAATGATTAATTGCATAAGTAATCATAAATGTTAGATAAATATAAATGTTAGTGAAGTTAATAAGAGTTAGATTACAAAAATATAATTCAGGCGGTATAACCGACCATATATAACTTAAATAATACAAATATAAATGTTAGTGAAGTTAATAAAAGTTATATTACATAAATATAATTCAGGCGGTATAACCGACCATATATAACTTAAATAACATAAATATAAATGTTAGTGAAGTTAATAAAAGTTAGATTACATAAATATAATTCACGCGGTATAACCGACCATATATAACTTAAATAACATAAATATAAATGTTAGTGAAGTTAATAAAAGTTAGATTACATAAATATAATTTTACTTATGATGATAATAATATTTACCTTACTAATAAATAATAGAAGATATCGTTAAAGAATTTCTTACCTTGATTAGTGACTTGTGCTTGCTTAGATAAATCTTGATTATACGGAGCACTTCGTGCTGATAATGTGTTATGATTTAGGAGTTTATAACTACTTTTAGTAACGTATTCACTAATTAGAGAATAATAGAAAGAAGAGAGAAAGAGTGAGTATATGTATAAGTAAACATATATATTTTCTTAAGTGCATCTTCTGCAAACTACATCTTTATATATTTATAGTACAAAATAAATCACTGTGTGGTTAGGTAGGAAATTTATAGCCACAAAATTTGACAGACATTATTGACTTTCATAACACATCGATAATTGTTATATTTAATGTTTAAGCAGCTAACTAACATGCCTAAAAAATAAAAACTTTTAAGCATGTATATCACTCATGCATGTCTAAATTTCTATGTTTTCTAAAAAACAAAACATATCCAAATTACCACGTTCAAAACTTATAAATGGGTCAAAATTACCATGTTTAAAACTAAATTAGAAATAACATTAAAAACTATTCCTTTTATACTTGGTAACACTTTTCAATGTATTTTCATATCCCCTAAATGTTAGAAATTTTACGAGCCACATATGCTCCAACTGAATGCCCAACAAAATGAATCATAAGATCTTCATCCCATTGAGTTTAATGTCCTTAAAAATGACGAATACTTGTTAAAGAACCCAAATCAGGCATCAAAACCTTCTCATCTTTCTATCCTACCCTAGCAAAATATGATGAGACACCTAATCTATGTCAAAACTTTACGAAGAAATACATTACACCATATCCAAATCCAAAAATACCATGAACCAAAAAATGAGAGGAAGATCCTTATTACACTCATTAAAGCTAATAACATATCACCAACAACAGGCAGAGCTAAATATACAAATAAAACCCATACAATAAATAAACAATAAAAATAAAAAAAAACCTCCGTCAAATGAAGGGATGATATAGAAAATGTAAATATTTTTCTTTGATCATAAATGTATCATGGAGACAAAATAAGTATAAAATGCAACCTTAAACTACAAACACAGCCTTAAACCTACAAATTTGAAACTCTTGGGCCTTCCAATTCATGTATAAAACCTTTAAAAAACTTAATAAAAAAAATATAAGCAAAATATCATTTAGTATAAGAATAAAAGACATTACCTTCTTCAAAGCAAAATACAAAACCTTTAAAAAAATAAAAATAAATATATAAGCAAAATATCAATCAGTATAAGAATAAAAGACATTACCTTTTCAAAGAAAAATACAAAGTGCAGTTGTGCTCAAATTGTTGCATAGAATCACTATCTCCATTAACAAAGGTCGTCCGTCATCATTCTGATCTTCATCTACACATCAACGCAACATAATGGTGTATCCTATCGTATACACACATAATAGGCATAATGGTTGCATAAAAGTAGCATCAGGAAGGCTGGAAACAACAGTTTTGTGGAGTTGTCCGTCCAGCGTTCTCCGCTATACAGGCTGCTCCGTCATGCGTAAGCCCTGAAGGCCGCCTAGCGCGTAAGCTCTGGCCGGAGAACGCCACCTTCAGCATAAATTTCGGATCACGAATAACAGAACGTATCATCATCTGACACGTGTCCCCGAACAATCTGGTGGATCTGACACTATAAATAGACCCCTTGGGTCGTCATTTTACACAGTTCAGACATTCTGACAACTTTGAGAGCTGAGACTTCACTTCTCTTTCTCTCTCTACTTTCTCTCACTAGAAGTCATCCGGCTAGCACTTTTGCGCTCTACGGACGACAGATTGATTAAGTCACCCCACAAGTTTCTACACTTGTGAACCGGGTCTGCAGGGATTATTTTTCGAGCGTAAAAATCAATCGGCAACACTCCGCCCTCCTAAAGCTAGATTACTTCTAGTATCTTGTTGACACACTAAGCCTTACCTCATAAGGAAATAGGTGTTAACAATGGCGCCATCCGTGGAACACAATAATGCTCACATTTTCAAAGCAAGTAGAATAGCATCACACTAAATCACAAACAGAACAAAAAAGAATACAAACAAATCAAATTTATAAGAAATTTTTTAAAAGAAAAAAATGCTAAACAAACCAACATATTAATATAAACAAACCTAATATTGCAAAATTAAATGTTTAATTCCTGTTTATTAATTCGTTTTCTGTTTGTATTGCTTGTACTGTATATACAAATTTCTATTGCTACTAACCGTATTGATGCTCTGTAGCTTCTTCATCTTCGAAGTCACAATCACAGTTTATGCTTCAGGAATAAATGTAGATGAAACTTAGAGAGAGGAAAAATAGCAAACGTTCAGTTTTCGTTACAGCAGATGAAGAATTTTTGTTGGCTTTGTAATTTCAAGTCTGATTGAGAAGATAAAAAAGAGGGGAAAAACTCTAGAGGAGACTGTAGCTGCAATTTTAGGGGTTCAATGAAGTTTTGAACGCGTGGAGTTTTTGAACGGATGATTTCTTAATATTCAGTATCTCCTTCTTATATCTGCTTCTTCTTCATATGCACTCTTAGAAAGAAAAAGAAAATCACATAAAGAGGAGATTAGAAGTAATAATCGAGTAACACATAAACCCTAAACACATTGAACTAATACAAAATCAATAAACTAAACAAATTGAACCAAAACAGTAACAACCTAAACTCATTAAGACCACCAACCCTCGAGACCTCGAGTCTTGCAGTATACAAACCAAAGCATTGGAACTGGTCACCACAGAACTAAATGAAGGTGTACCCAAGTAAAACTCTCGATGATCGCTGAGACCACACGAAAACACGAGGACGAGGTAATACAAATATGAACCGTCTAAATAGCATAACAGACCCATTAAACACTCCTAACATCGGATGAGGCAACCCAAACATGAATGTTTTGTAATTTTGATATTTAGCTTCTCGCTAATTTTTTAATATAACTTTTTCCAGCCGTTAAAAAAACACTCAAATCATCCGATCATCATCGACTATCAACACCACGTAACTGCAAGATAATGAAACCTCGTCGGTTATTATGCTTTATTCCTGCAATATTTATAAACTACATATGAAACCATAAACCTAATTTAACTCTAATGGATCGAGCCCACTACAAAATTGGCTGGGCAAAACCTATATTTCAATATATTTTCTAACACTCTCCCGCAGGCCGAGTGGCGAAATCAAGAAAACTCGAGACTGAAAGAAAATACTAATAAAATATATAAAAGTAACTCTTTTTTTCCCTCATTTGTTGCATCGAATAAACATATATTCGCTAATATTGTAGAGTCTTGCTTGACTACGTTTTCTTTTCGTAACGTTTTTTTTCTTCTTTACGTCGTGACTTGCTTTGTCTAAGAAATAAGCAAGACTTGGACAAACAATTTTGTCGACGATATCAATGTTCTTCAGGCACTCCAAAAAGATTTTTTTATTTATTTATTCTTTTTTCAAAGTTTGGAATATAGTCAAGTTAGGCGTCTAATCCTCACGTCGATTATTCGATATG
Organism: Rutidosis leptorrhynchoides; assembly: GCF_046630445.1. Taxonomy (NCBI): domain Eukaryota; kingdom Viridiplantae; phylum Streptophyta; class Magnoliopsida; order Asterales; family Asteraceae; genus Rutidosis; species Rutidosis leptorrhynchoides. The sequence goes on along the minus strand of NC_092334.1, from coordinate 675,887,459 downwards.
GTCGACTAAAATCAAATATTACAAAAAGACAAAATAGATAATGAAAGAATATATGTCAAGGTTGTAAAAGTCGCGAGTTGGAGACGCATCGGTCGAGACCTAAAAAGGACGCGTCGGCCGAGACGGGGACGCGTCGGGGACGCATCGGTCGTTGACCAACGATGACTTTATTAATAATTTCTTAAATATATATTTATATATGTATAAAATAGTTGATTCTGTACCATAAATTTCTTACATAAGAACTTCAATTTAAATCCAATCAAACTTCAAACTCAATTAATGTTACCGAGTACATAATCAGTAAGGACACAGAGAAAAGAGCGGCTCAAAAAATGAAAACAAACCCTAATTTTAAAACATATCACATCTTGACGAAAATTTGACTGATTTTGACCGTTTTTGACCAACTTTGACCGTCTTTTACAGACTTTGACCGAACTTTTAGCTTTGACCGTCTTTTGAGTCGTTTTCAGAAAAAAGGGACGGAGAACCCAAAAAAAGACGCATCGGCCGACGCGTCGGTCAAGTCGGCCGACTTTTACAACAGTGATATATGTACAAGGCAAATGGACAGTAGAGCAATAGGTGTGAGTAGCGACGGTTGGCAAATATACGAAAGATAAACACATGGTGATAGGCTCAACTTATAAAAAGTTAATAATGGGTGAGCGGTGGTATTTTTGAACGATAGAAAAGTACATTTTTTTTTTTCGTTTACCAACTGTTATTCATATAGAGAAGCGGGGGTGATTATATTTTGGTAAGGCGATGATATAGGGTACGGTTAGGTACCGTTACCAACCGACAAGGTCGAATCATACAGCACGCTTTAATACCAATAAGATAATAATAAACGTTTTGTTGTAGCTCATGTGGTAGTCATGGTTGTAAAAGACACGAGTCGGGGACGCGTCGGTCGGGACGAGTGGGGCGAGACGGTGACACAACAGGGACGCGTCGGGCGTTGACCAACGTTGACTTTTTAAAATAGTTTTATTAAATATATATTTATATTTTATATATAATATTATATAGAAATCGAATCTTAACATATAAATTACTTTTACAATTTTTTTTTTAACGGCAAGCTTGCATCAGCGTATCATTTATTTCAACGACACTCATCATTTGCACATACACACGCGTTCGGGCAGGAAACCCGAACCATATTACAGGGATCCGAACCTTAAACCATCCCGAGGGACAGGCGGGTCGGATCTGGGTCCTGAATAGGTCGGCAAAACCTTCCCAGGGGCAACCCGGCTTATAGTAAGTAAGCCTACCACGGGTATTTTTAAAGAGAGAGACTCGAACTTGAGTCCACTCTCCCCCTTGCCCTGGCCCCACCTAAGTGAAACCAAGGATACCAACCAGCCACTGCTATGTTGGTAAATTACTTTTACAATAAATATGAACAATTAACAATTATTAACAATATTACAATTCCTATATAATATTATATAGAAATTGACCGAAGTTGATCATCTTTGACCGACTTTAACCGACTTTTTCGACTTTAACCGACTTTTTACGATTGACGCGTCGCTCATGCATAAAAAACGACGCGTCGGCCGACGCGTCAGTTAAGTCGGCGGACTTTTGCAACACTGGTGGTAGTGGCTTACTTCTTTTAGCGAGAAGTCAGGAGTTCGACTCTCGTGAAGTGCAACATTGCAGACAAGGTTGCGGGGGCAGTGTGTTAGGTCGGGCGCACATCGCCCATACTCTCGGATTAGACCGGGTTTCTTCGGAAATAGTTGGGAGCGCGGGTTATGCAATACTACAGCTTGCTTTGCCATCGGTTATTATACTTTATTCATGCTATATTTATAAATTAGATATATTGCATAAGAAACCCTAAACCTAATTTGATTTTAATCGACCGAGCCCAAGGCAAAACCTATATTAATATATTGTTGAACAGTTACACATTGCGGCTCAAATTGTTTAGGTCGTTGGTCTTTCCTGTTCTCTTTTCATTTTTTCCCACCCCATTCTTTTCTTGTTAATAGAAATCGAGAACACAGTGTTTAATATAACAATAAAAGATCATACATTACTTACAAGTTACAATCAATGGTGATCTAATATACATTACTTTACAACTTGAGTTGCTGTTTATGTATAGCTGTTGATATTTTGATGGCGGTTTCATGTTTGATTAAAGCCTGCAAAAACATTGGACACTTGGAACAAATCCACGCTCATATCATTCGCCAGGGTTTAGAACAAGATCATTCTCTGGTAACAAAATTCATCTCTGTCTGCTGCAACTTAAATTCATCTCCACCAACTTGTAACAAGATTACAACTTACGCATTCACCGTCTTCAACCGCGTTCTTCTACCCAATAATATTTATCTTTGGAATACACTTATTAACTGCCACGCATCATCCTTGCCCAAATCCGTCAATCTTTTTCGTCGTATGATGCAACATGAAACTCTAAATCTTTATCCTGACAGATGCACATTCCCTTCCTTGCTTAAAGCTTGTTCTAATGTTTTTGCCTTGACCCAAGGCCAGATTTTTCATGCCTTGATTGTTAAGTTTGGTACGGAATCTGATGTGTATGTGGCGTCTAGTTTGATTGATCTTTATGGTAAATGTGGTAAGATTGTGTCTGCACGCAAGGTGTTTGATGAAATGCCTGTGAGAAATGAGGTTACTTGGACATCTATCATTGTTGCGTATTCGTCTCATGCTGATTATTTGGAGGCCAAGAAGTTGTTTGATGAAATGCCTCAAAGAAATTGTGCATCCTTGAATGCCATGATTAAAGTGTTTATCAAGTCGGGTGATTTGCGAAGTGCGAGACTGTTATTTGATGAAATGCCCCATAAGAATGCGGTTTCCTTCACCACTATGATTAACGGTTACGCGAAGTCAGGAGATATGGCGTCTGCAAGGTCTTTGTTTGATCAATCACCTGAAAAAGATATTGTTTCTTGGTCTGCTATGATAGCTGGTTATACGCAAAACGGTCAACCTAAAGAAGCTATAAGATTATTCGTTGACATGCGTTCAAAAAATGTTAAGCCTGATGAATATTCCATGTCGAGCTTAATTTCAGCTTGTTCCCAAGCCGGTGACTGGGAGTTGGCTAAATGGGTTGATTCTTATATAACCGAAACTTCAATCCAGGTTAACCAAAATACTCATGTGGCTGCAGCACTTGTGGACATGAACGCAAAGTGTGGGAATTTGGAAAGAGCCGCAACTTTGTTCAAAAATATGCCTAGACGGGACTTGGTTTCTTATTGTTCTATGATACAAGGATTGTCTGTTCACGGCCAAAGCGTTCAGGCCGTTGCCCTTTTCCACAAGATGCTAGAAGAAGGGGTGACACCTGATGACGTGGCGGTTACAGTCATCTTGGATGTTTGTGTCCATGCTGATCTTGTTGAAGAAGGCTGCAACTTATTTAATTCTTTGATTAATAAATACTCCTTAGTTCCTTCTACTGATCACTATGCGTGTATAGTTAATCTTCTTGGTCGTGCGGGAAAGTTAAAAGAGGCGTATTATATTCTTAAAGAAATGCCCGTTGAATCGCATTCGGGTGCTTGGGGTGCTCTTCTTTGGGCTTGTAGGGTACATGGTGATGTTTCGTTAGGTAAAGAGGTTGCGAGTCGCCTTTTTAAAATTGAGCCTCAAAGTGGTGCGAATTATGTGTTGCTTTCGGACATGTATGCTGCTTCTGATCAGTGGTCTGATGTTAATTATGTAAGGAACCAAATGAGTGAGAAGGGTATCAGAAAAGTTCGTGGGTGTAGTTGGATTTAATGTGCTCGTCAAGTTCATTTTATGTGGAATATTTACTTCATTCTTTGATTTTGAAATGAAGCCAACATCAAATGACCTTAGAATATTGGCATTGACCAATTGTAAATGTGTATATCAGGCTGCTTGATGTAGGTGGATTGCTAACAACTAATGCATCCAATGACATTGTAAGAAATCACTGTTGGTGTCCGTGTAATGTTGGAGACTCTCAAATGGCTTATATGATCTCATCTTGCAGGTTTGCTAACAATCTGACTTAAAACTTGGTACTAACTATGCATGGCAAATGGGTCAGGTTGGGTCGGTTTGGGTAACGGGTCAAAATGGTTTTGGGTTGAAATGGGTCATAGGTCAAATGGGTCAATTTTTTAAACAGGTCTAAATGGGTCAGGTTGGGCGATTTGGGTAACGGGTTGAAATGGGTCACAGGTCAGTCGGGTCAAATGGGTTACATCGTTTTTTCACATTTATTACATTATTATCATTTATTTATTATATAATATATACATAATAAATGATATAATCATGTATGCTTTCATAAATTTTTGACGGATGAAACTTTTTATGCTCGACCCAATTGACCCATTCACAAAACCTATTAGACCTATTTCTATTTATTAATCTTTGAGTATTGATACCCATTAGACCTATTCAGTTATTTTTTGTATAGGACTCAATAGGTTGAAGAGAAATCCATTTGGATCTTTTTTTAGGTTTTGATTTACATTGCTACGCCTAATTTTTCTCAAGACCCAATTGACCCAAAAGCTTGACCCTAATTTGAGAGTATGGGTCTCAATTGCCAGATATAGTACTAATAGATAGTGTCATTAGATCACTCCCAAACATCACAAATGAATAACACCATTTTAACCATTACAGTCTGCCAGCCAGATCCACATCAGCATTACCTCCCATCACAAATGAATAACAGATGCACTCCCATCCATCACACACCTACTCAAAAAATTGGGACCCACTATATGAATTAAATATACCAAAGTATATGTTGGGAAGCAAATGGTACAACAAACTGTTGCATGAACCACTACCAACCTCGTGGCGGAAGATGCTTAAAAGCGACGGAGGAAGGCCGAAGTGGTGGTGGCGAGGGGATCACACATCCGTTCAGTGTTGCAAAACTCGGAATTACTCAGCAAGTACTTGGTTTTTGCAACTCGGGGAGTATTGGGAGAGAATTCGGTCAAACATGGTCAAACTCGCTTAAAACTGGTCAAACTTGGCTAAAACACGAGTTACTCGAAAAATCGGTCAATACTCGGGATTAATCGGAAAATCGATCAAAACTCGTCAAAATCACTCAATGTCAAACTTGGTCAACATCTGACTACTCCCAAATGCTCCCTAAGTTGGCGAGTACTCCTTAAAAAGTCTCACCGAGTACTCCCCGAGCAGCAATATGCCAACAGTGTTATGGCTAAGACGAATGAATAGCTAATAATAACAAATTGTTGGGAGTGCTCTCATTGTTCAATCAAGTTTCTTTGAGCTATTGTGCGGGGATAGGGTTTTTAGTTTATTTTCGTGTCTTTTTTTTCAACTAGGATCCTTCTTATTTGTTTCTTTTGGTGTTATGATTATATTTGATAAAGGCCTTTTTTATTGTTTTCACTGAACTAAATTAATTTTTTTTTCGTCTGTTGAAATGTAACAGGATTGTTTGCAGTCTGCATATATACTAATCTCGGGTCTAACATAGACCACTTCTGCACCTCTTCATTCATTTTGAGGCCTTTCTTCTCTGCTTTTACATGTTGAGGTAATTATACCTTTCGCGGCTTCACCCACCACTTTGTTTGTCAAAATGATCTTACGGTAAATATGCAGTAATTGTAAACATACTTAAGTATATATCCTTAAAGGATGATATATAAATCTGTACATGTAAATGTGCACATGTTCATGCTATCTTATGTTGCTCTACTATATCATATCAATCTTGGGTCTAGCAGGTATATAAGATGTTGAAGTCTATTGAAGATTGGCAGAAAGAGAACAATTTCAGGCAGTTTCCCATCATCATCTTTTTGTATATATACAATACAATGGCAAATACAATAGACTTCACTTGATTGTTTGCTGCAAATGTCTTGGAGTAAGCAAGTGGGAGGGATCTTCAACATTATATGATGATAAAATCATTACTTCAACAATGCTGATGTGCTCGTCTGCTCGTGGTTGGTTTCAATCGTTTACCTATTCTGTAATTAAATTATATGTGATTGTATATAATCTGCGAATTTTTGAAAGTCTAAAAAGATTATTTATTATTTTTGGCGAAAATAAAAACAAATGATATTTAAAGGATCCAAGATCGTGTTGAGTACGATTGAGGGGGTTGTATGTATCAACTCGTGAACAACATTGAGATAGAAACGGAAATTGAAAAAGCTACCCTAGCTATCATTACTTGAAGATTAAACATTGTCCAAACTACTTGAGAACATAATAAAAATTCTTTCATCACCCAAAACAAGACCTTAACATTCAAATAATAGCACATCGTATATGCAAGTACTACATCCCATTTCTCCTTTTATGATTTTATCTTCACCCAAAACAAGCTATGAATGCTAAACTTTCACATAACATAGACCACTTGATGAAGACTTTGATGAAGACTGAAACAAGCCTTCAAACAATCAAGCAAACAATAATCTCCCAAGAACAAGCTAACCAAACACTATACCCTTAGTCCCTAGAAATGGGCAAGCACTTCTACCTCCCCATACATCACATACCTGAAATTGGGTATTGTTGTTTTTAAATGATTTAAAAACACAACCATATACTCTACTTCGGAACCAAATGATGATAACTTAACGTTTATGGTAAGATTGGCCAGATTGAAAAAGAAAAAAAGAAAGAAAGAAGAATTGCTTGCTAAACGGAACTTAGAATCGGTTTTCTTTGATTTGTTTGTCTCTATGGTTTTTCGGGTTGTTCGGGAGGCTCGTTTATAGATAGTTGTTTCTAAGTGTGAGCTTCCTCGTTTCTCCGTCTTTTTTGTTTCCTTATTGAGGGCGTTTTTTATTTTGAAAACAACATCATTCTATACGATTATTCACTTTTTCAAAAAAAAAAAAAAAAAAACTTGTTTTCTGTTATAATATATAAATATATATAAATGGATAGTCAATTATTGATACACAAAAGTAATATTATTGTATTACCTAAACTTGTGATATTTTTGCTATAAATAGCCATGAATGCAAGCATTAAACTTGCACCATTTTCTCACACTTACAAAGTGTTTCTTTCTTTCTCTCCATTATCATCTTTGCTCTTACACTTCATTATTAGCATTCTTAATCAAGAATCAAACCACTAAAGGTAGTTATAAGCCTACTGAATTATAACATCAAAAATCAAACCACTAAAGGTAGTTATAAGCCTACTGAATTATAACACGTTATCAGCACGATAATCTTAATACTAATTATGGTTGGCTCTGCCACCTAAATGATATATGGTCGGTTATACCACCTGAATAATATATGGTCGACACTGTCGCCTAATTATCATTTATGTTACTAACATTTATATTTCTATTATCTAACATTTATATGGTCGACACTGTCACCTAATTATCATTTATGTTATATAACATTTATTTATGATTGCTTACATATGGCCGACACTGTCGCCTACTTATCATTTATGTTATATTAAATTTATGTTTAATGTTTATATACTTATGAATATAAATTGACTCTAATTTATCATGTTGTTTGTTTTAATTTTTGATAATAGAAAATGTCGAATCTGGAAAAGCTTAAATTTACTCCTTTAGAATCAACGGGAAACAACTACATGCCATGGGTTATAAAAGTAAAAATGCATCTTAAATCAATGGGCATTCTTGAAACCATAAATAAAAACAACACTTGTTCTGAAAAAGAACAAGCAACGGCATGTTGCTTTATTCATCAACATATTGATGAATGCTTACAAAATAATTATGTGACTGTAGAAGATCCCTATGTTTTATGGGAAGGTCTCAAAAGCAGATTCAATAATCAAAGAAAAATTTTACTTCCAGCTGCTATGGATCAATGGAGAACATTAAGGTTCCAAGACTTTAAGAAAGTAAATGAATACAGCTCAGCTCTGTATAATACAGTCTCACAACTTAAATTCTGTGGACATGAAATAAGTGATGCAGACATGTTGGAGAAAACTTTCTTCACAATGAATGCTGCCAACATCACAGTGTAAAGAAATTTGAGAATGCTAAAGTTCAACACATATCCTGAACTTAATTCATATCTCTTGGTTGAAGAGCAAAATGATGAGCTATTAATGAAAAATCAGCAATCCCGTCCTACTGGTACACTTGCAATCCCTGAAGCAAATACTGCAAATAATTATAAACAGGGACAAGGACGCGGGCAAGGTCGTGGTTATAATAACCATCGCCATCATCATGCCAAAAGCCATAACTATGGTAGAAACCATCCTTATGGTAATGGGAATGGGCGTGGTCGTGGTCGTGGCCGTGGTGGTCAAAGAAATAATAATCCACGAAAATATAAATATCAACTACAAAACAAGCCCACAAAACAAGATGTTGAAGAAAATTCTTCTAAAAATTCTGAAGAATCTTGTTACAGATGTGGTAGAATGGGCCACTGGGCTAATACTTGCCGAACATCTAAACATCTTGTTAAGATGTATAAGGATTCGCTGAAAGGTAAAGAAAAGGAAGTAAATTTTGTGGATAATATTGATCCAACAGTCACTGAGCAACCATCTGATTTATATGAAGATTTCTTGAATTAAATTAATATGTTTCTTTTATAAATAAAACGATTTAACCTTTGTCATCATGTTTTCTCAAATGTTTCAGTTCTATATGTTTTTATCAAATGTTCCAGTTCTATGTTTGATGTTTCAATTCTATGTATGTCAAATGTTTCAGTTTTATCTATTTGTGTGTAATAAACATTTTGTGTAACATTTATATACTTACTGTTTGTTTCTTATATATGAAGTTTAATATGAATTCTGCTGGAACACAACATCAATCAAGTAGTGGAGATCTCTGTATAGCAGATAGTGGTACTACACACACTATACTTAAATTTGAAAAATATTTCATTGATTTGAAACCAACGGAAGGAACTATACATACAATATCAGGTGCTGCTAACTTGATAGAAGGGATAGGAAAGGCAAAATTCATATTACCAAATGGTACAACATTTTTAATTAATAATGCCTTATTCTCTCCTAAGTCAAGCAGAAATTTATTGAGTTTTTTTGACATATACCTTAATGGATATGATTATCAGTCAGTAACGGCAGAAAATGAGAAATATTTAAGTATCACTAACAAGAATCACGTGATTGAAAAACTGTCAAGACTTAATTCTGGATTACATTATACACATATAAATGTACCAGAAGCACATATGGTGATTAAAGAAAAGTATATTGATCCTGGTGTATTTAATTTATGGCATAACAGATTGGGCCATCCAGGATCAACAATGATGAAAAGAATTATTGAATGTACACATGGACATCCACTGAAGGATAGAAAAATCCTTCATGATACAATGGTTCCATGTATATCTTGCTCTCTTGGAAAATTGATAACTAGACCCTCACCACTTAAGGTTGAGAAAGAATCACCAATGTTTCTTGAAAGAATTCAAGGTGATATTTGTGGACCAATTCATCCACCATGTGGACCATTTAGATATTTCATGGTCCTAATAGACGCAACTAGTAGATGGTCTCATGTTTGTCTGTTATCAAGCCGTAATGTGGCATTTGTAAAATTTCTTGCCGAAATTATTAAATTGAGAGCACATTTTCCTGATTACATCATTAAAAAGGTGAGACTTGATAATGCTGGTGAGTTTACATCTCAAGCATTTAATGACTATTGCATGTCTATAGGAATTGTTGTTGAACATTCTGTTGCTCATGTGCATACACAAAATGGTTTAGCCGAGTCACTGATTAAACGTTTACAGTTAATCGCTAGACCATTGATAATGAGAACAAAACTCCCTGTATCTATATAGGGTCATGCAATTTTACATGCTGCTGCATTGATTCGCATCAGACCAAGTGCAAGTCATAAATATTCCCCCCTACAACTTGCTTTTGGTCAAGAGCCAAATATTTCCCACCTTAGAACATTTGGTTGTGCAGTATATGTTCCAATTGCGCCACCACAACGTACAAAAATGGGTCCTCAAAGGAGGCTGGGAATATATGTTGGATATGAAACATCTTCAATCGTAAGGTATATTGAACCTATGACAGGTGATGTTTTTACAGCACGTTTTGCTGATTGTCATTTTAATGAAACATTGTTTCCTAGATTAGGGGGAGACATAAAAAATAAAGAAAATGATGTTTCATGATGTGAACCTCAATTAAAGTATCTTGATCTTCGCACAAAAGAATGCGAGATAGAAGTTCAAAAGATAATGCATATACAAGAACTTGCAAATCAATTGCCTGATGCATTCACAGATACAAAAAGGGTGACTAAATCATATATACCAGCAGTTAATACTCCAGCTCGAGTTGAGATTCCAAATCGGAAAACTGATGATGTAGTCACTCAAGAATCTATGCCACGTCTGAAACGTGGGAGACCAGTTGGTTCCAAAGATAAAAATCCTCGAAAAAGAAAATAAGCTGATGATAAGGTAAAAGAAAGTGTTCAAGAAGAACCACAAATCAGTACTCCTACTGCAGAGGAGATTGATGATGTCAATACAGAAATTGCAATCAATTATGTACATTCAAAAATATTATGGAACCGAAATGAAATGAAAAATCTTGATGAGAAATTTTCATTTAATGTTGCATATGACATCATGAATAATGATGATGATCCAGAACCAACATCTATGGTTGAATGTCAAAATAGACATGATTGGGCTCAATGGAAAGAAGGAATACGAGCTGAATTAGAATCACTCAATAAAAGAAAAGTTTTCGGATCCATCATTCTCACTCCTAAAGATGTGAAACCTGTAGGATACAGATGGATTTTTGTCCGAAAAAGAAATGAGAAAAATGAAGTTACAAGGTATAAAGCTAGACTTGTAGCTCAAGGTTTTTCTCAAAGACCGGGAATTGATTATGAAGAAACTTATTCCCCTGTTATGGATGCAATTACTTTTAGATACTTAATCAGCCTGGCAGTTTCTAAAAATTTAGAAATGCATCTCATGGATGTTGTGACTGCTTATCTATATGGATCACTTGATAGTGATATATATATATATGAAGATACCTGAAGAATTTAAGGTACCAGAAGCATCAAATGCAAAACCCAAAGAAATGTATTCGATTAAATTACAAAGATCTTTATATGGGTTAAAACAATCAGGACGTATGTGGTATAACCGATTAAGTGATTACTTGATAAGCAAAGGGTATACAAATAACCTTAATTGTCCTTGTGTTTTCATTAAGAAAACAACATCCGGATATGTGATCATAGCTGTTTATGTTGATGATCTTAACATCATAGGTACAAATAAAGAGATCCATGAAGCCATTCAACTTCTAAAGAAAGAATTTGAAATGAAAGATCTCGGAAAAACCAAGTATTGCCTTGGTTTACAAATTGAGCATATGCCTAATGGTTTACTTGTACATCAAACAACATATACTGAAAAGATTCTAAAACGTTTCAATATGGACAAGGCAAAACCATTAAGTACTCCTATGGTTGTTAGATCACTTAATGTTGAAACTGATCCATTTCGTCCATGTGAAGATCATGAAGATATTCTTGGACCAGAAGTACCATATCTTAGTGCAATTGGAGCTCTTATGTATCTTACAAATTGTACAAGACCTGACATTTCTTTTGCAGTTAATTTGTTGGCAAGGTTCAGCTCTGCTCCTACCAAAAGACACTGGAATGGGATAAAACACATATTTCGATACCTTCGAGGAACTACTGATTTAGGATTATTTTATTCTAACGAATCAAAACAAGATTTGGTTGGTTATGCTGATGCAGGTTATTTATCTGATCCACATAAAGCTAAATCTCAAACTGGATATGTATTCCTAAATGGAGGTACTGCAATATCATGGCGTTCTCAAAAACAAACACTTGTTGCTACATCATCAAATCATGCCGAAGTGATTGCATTACATGAAGCTACTCGGGAATATTTTTGGTTAAGATCAATGACACAAATCATTACTGATTCTTGTGGACTAGAACGCGATAAAAGTCCAACAATTATCTATGAAGATAATGCAGCTTGCATAGCACAGATGAAAGAAGGGTATATCAAAAGTGACCGAACCAAACACATACCTCCTAGATTCTTCTCATACACTCAAAATCTCATTAAGGACAACGAGATTGAAATGAGATATGTTCAATCCAGCAAAAACTCTGCTGATCTTTTCACGAAAGCACTTCCAACTGCTATTTTCAGAACAAACGTTCATAACATTGGTATGAGACATGTTCAAAAGATGTAACAACTGAAGTGATGTCTACTTGAGGGGGAGTCAACTCCATGCTGCACTCTTTTTTCCTTAGCTAAAGTTTTTTTTTCCACTGAGTTTTCTTTAGCAAGGTTTTTAACGAGGCAGTAACTTACAGTTGATCTTCAACAAACAAAATTGCTATCCAAGGAGGAGTGTTATAATATATAAATATATACATAAATGGATAGTCAATTATTGATACACAAAAGTAATATTATTGTATTACCTAAACTTGTGATATTTTTGCTATAAATAGCCATGAATGCAAGCATTAAACTTGCACCATTTTCTCACACTTACAAAGTGTTTCTTTCTTTCTCTCTCATTATCATCTTTGCTCTTACACTTCATTATTAGCATTCTTAATCAAGAATCAAACCACTAAAGGTAGTTATAAGCCTACTGAATTATAACATCAAAAATCAAACCACTAAAGGTAGTTATAAGCCTACTGAATTATAACATTTTCATATATGAATAAACAACCAAAATACTCACTTTCAAACTACTACAACAACAACAACAAAACTCAATACCACATAAGTGGTGTATGGGGGAGGTGAGATGTAGACAATCCTTCCCCTATCCGAGAGTAAAGACAAGTCATTTCTCCACCCAAAGTGAAAACACTATCAAAAGTAGAGAAAATCATCTCTCTCGGATGATTTTCAAACTGCTAAAGACAAAACAAGTCACATATAAACTTTATATTCCACCTTTGAAAATTGAAAATGATCAAATATACTTTATTTTATTCTACCAACTCACGCCAACATAATTCCATATCATCACATTCAACATCTTTAGCACTCCAATATCTAACTTTTTCCCTACATACTTGCTCTTCATTATCACCATGTCGAGACCACTCACAAAATATCCCCCACTCTTTAAGTTACATTTCACATCATTCACTTGCTAAACTAAACATAACATTCAATTAACCAATTCTAATGGACGAACGACCCGAAACGGAACTAATTTCCATTCCGGCTACACCACATGAGTCCACGCCAGAGATACTCACGTCTTCTGGACATCGGTCACCTAGACCGCATTCAAAAGAAGGCGGTAAGTCCTCCACAGCGTGGACTCCAACGTCATTTATTTCACCGAGGTTTCTAAGTCCCATTGGGACTCCAATGAAAAAGGTATTGGTGAATATGAAAGGGTATTTAGAGGAAGTTGGTCATTTGACTAAACTTAACCCACAAGATGCTTGGCTTCCAATTACCGAGTCGAGAAATGGTAATGCACATTACGCTGCCTTTCATAACCTTAATGCCGGGGTTGGGTTCCAGGCTCTTGTTTTGCCTGTCGCTTTCTCGTTTCTAGGCTGGTAAGTTTTTTTTGTTATATTTTGCAGTACAACTTTTTTTAATGGCAATTTTATTTGAAATCAAAACAGTCTAGCAAGAAGCTAGAAAAGGCTTAGTGTAGTACAAATTATTCGCTTTCATGTGTCTGTTCGAACCCTTCTGATTATAAAGATGTATATGTAAAATATGTAATAGAAATAAAGCATCTGAAAATGTATTAATATTTTAATTTTAATATTAATATTAAATTAATATAATTATAATTATAATATAATAATTATAATATAATTATAAAACTATAGTTATAAATTTTTCATGGATCATTTTGGGAGTTGGGTTCCAGCTTCTAGTATGTTAACATTAGGAACGGATCTATGCTACTAAAGGAGGAGGTGTATTGACGTATTGTTACTTTAATGTAAACGATTTAACCGAGTTATTAGGTGACCCGTTCCAATCTGGCCACCCATAGTGAGGGCCGAAAGGAGTGTCTGCCTCCCTTAAAATTTGAGTAGTTAACGTATATATAGTTGTTTTCGGGAAAGATACAAATAACTTACATAATAAAATGATTTCTCCCCCCTAAAATTGAGTATATATCTAACGTATATACTATATTTTTGTTTTTTCGCTCCTAAAAGACAATTGTCCAAGTTATGCCAGTGTCCAAAGATATACTTTTAGTGAATTTTCAACTCAAGACCTCCTAAAAATATACAGTATTAAACTTCAACTTAATGTTATTTTAAAATTTTTGAAGCTTTGTACTTTGTAACTTCGAGCGAACATATTGTGGTACTTTTTATGTGTGTCTTACTACGTCACTTGTTGTTGTAACCATGATCATTTGCTTTTTCTTGTCTACACGCATCATGATTTTGACTTTAAGATCAATATAATGGGTGATGGGATATAAATGGGTGATGGGTGATTTTGTGATTTTGTCTGCTATGTAAAGTAGTAGCTATGCCCCACATACGGATCTTGACTATGCAAAAAAAAAATGAAGGTTAATTATCTTTTATATTAAAGAAGATGATTACTATTTATGCAACCAACCCTTGTAACTTCAGTTGCATTTGTTATATAAAAAGCTTAAAGACACCATTATTAACTAATTAACTATATATTTTTGGCAAAAAGTTGATAACCGGCAACCTCGACCGGCTCAATTGGCTGCCAATTCCATAACGTGGGGCATGCATACCTGACTCACTTGCCGATTGTGGCTATGCGGCGGCAGGGTTCCAACCCCAGCTTAAAGAAACCTTAAACCCAAAAACGGATCGGGCTATACACAAAAAATCTGCAGTCTAATATTAACATGGTAATTGTGTATATAGGAGTTGGGGAATTATTTCATTAACCATAGCCTACATTTGGCAACTATACACCTTGTGGATCTTGGTACAGCTTCATGAATCAGTTCCCGGAAAAAGGTACAATCGATACGTTGAGCTTGCAGAAGCAGCATTTGGTAATTAACAACTATCTCGACACGATCTAATATTAATTATGTATTTTTATATATTTGATCTAATACTATGTTATTTTTTTTAAGGAAATCGATTGGGAGCATGGCTCTCGATCTTTCCAACAGCTTATTTATCTGCAGGGACCGCAACTGCATTGATACTAGTAGGAGGAGAAACCATGAAACTTTTCTTTGAGATAGTTTGTGGGCCCACTTGTACATCAAATCCGTTAACAACTGTTGAATGGTATCTAGTTTTCACATCGTTATCCATTGTGTTGTCTCAACTTCCTAATCTTAACTCCATTGCGGGACTATCTCTAGTAGGAGCGATTACTGCTATCGTTTACTCAACCATGGTTTGGCTTCTTTCGGTTAGCCAACAACGACCACCCAAAATATCTTACCAACCTATCCCCTTACCTTCATTTACTTCTTCAATATTCTCGGTTTTCAATGCACTTGGTATCATAGCATTTGCATTCAGAGGACACAACCTAGTCTTAGAGATTCAGGTATCTTTGACTTTAACAGTCAAACATCGTGTACTTTCACTGCAAAATTCGTTTTTATCTTTCAATATTAGGAATAATGCTGATTCTGGATCAATAGATATACAAAAGAACATCAATTTACAGAATGCTAGTAATAATTTTATGACAATCAATATCAAGTAGGTATCTAAAATATGATCACATTGACCTCAAAAGTCAAAAATAATTGTTACTATATAAATTTTTTTTTTTTTTTTTTTTTTTTTTTTGAAAATGCAAACCTCAGCCTACACGAATTTTCGATTACCAATAGATTCATGTAACTTTGACTTTAAAGGTCAAACATTACATCGTTTGACTGCAAAATTCTTTTTCCATCATTCAATATTAAGAAAAATGATGAGTTTGGATCAGCAGATATACAAAAGAATATCATATTTTAAAGGATGCTAGTAATAATGTTATAACAAATCAATATCAGATAGGTATCTAAATTATGATAAGATTGACATCAAAAGTCAAATGTATGTTACTAACTATTTCCTTGCATTTTTGCTAGTCGACGATGCCATCAACTTTTAAGCACCCCGCTCACGTACCCATGTGGCAAGGAGCTAAGGTCGCATACTTCTTCATCGCCATGTGTTTATTCCCTGTAGCCATTGGCGGTTTCTGGGCTTATGGAAATCAGGTAATTAAATTTTTAAAAATATATCAAATGGGACTTGAGAGCACAATCTGAATAATGCAATTTATTTTTGTAGATGCCACCGAGTGGAATTTTAAACGCATTATTTGGCTTCCATGAACACGACATATCAAGATGGTTACTTGCAACAACATTTCTTCTAGTGGTCTTCAGTTGTTTAAGTAGCTACCAAATCTATTCCATGCCTGTTTTCGACAACTTTGAAGCTAGTTACACACACCGTACAAACAGACCATGTTCAGTTTGGGTACGATCAGGTTTTCGTGTGGTTTATGGGTTTATTAACTTTTTCATAGGTGTAGCATTGCCGTTTCTCTCGAGTCTTGCCGGACTATTAGGCGGTCTTACACTCCCTGTGACATTTGCATACCCATGTTTCATGTGGGTCCTGATCAAGAAGCCTACAAAGTATGGTTTTAACTGGTACTTTAATTGGTCACTTGGCTGGCTAGGTGTTGTGTTTAGCGTGGCGTTTACGATTGGAGGGATTTGGAGCATCGTTGATAATGGATTGAAGTTGAAGTTCTTTAGTCCTGCTTGAAGATTGTATGTTTTTGGTTATGATATAATTTTGAAAATTTGTTATATACAGTTTGTATGATATATGTAATGTAAGGTGAAAGTGATTATTAAGTGTTTATTTGCTTAACTTTCTATATACTACTATATTTGTTGTAATTAAGTTTTAGTTCTCTGAAGAAACAAATATTACTAAACTTTGTAATAGGAAAGGTCCTTACTTTTTGGTGTGGTACTGTGGTTGCTCTTTGTGTCTCATTAAAGGTATTTTTCTGTTTTTATAATTCTTCTTGATCTGACCTGTTTAACTAGAGGTGAGATGGTGTGATGACCCGGAAATTTCTGACCAAATTTAAACTTAATTTTTGTATGATTAACATTTCCGACACGATAAGCAAAGTCTGTAAAATTGAATCTCAAAATTTTCGAACTACTTTTATATATTTAAATACCCTTCGGTTGTTTTCGACGATTCGCGAACAATTATATGTAAATAGATACATATATACTATAACTTGAAAAGGTAACAATGTATTAATTATTTGATACCGTACATTAAACTTATTGGTTTAAATATCTATTTGAATATATATGATAAGTTGAAATATTTATTATTAAAATTTATTTATAAATAACTTCCAATGTGTATTTAAACACTGATTTATATATATTAAAAAGATATATACATATATATAATTTCAAGTTATTTAGTAAACGATAGTAACATTTTCAAATTGCTACAGTACCCAAAATGCTACAGTGTTTTTGAAAATCACTATTTGCTACAGTGAAATTGACTTTGCTACAGTAACTTTGCTACAGTGGTATAGTTGTGGATGATTTAAGACTATATTTTAACAAAGGTACGATTCACGAAACGTAAAGTACAAGTTTTCTCAGTATACGATAGGACGTTCGAAAAACCGGAACCGGGACATAAGTCGAGTGACGACGTACGACTTATCGGAACGAAAATTACAAGTCAACTATGCATGTGAATTTAATATAATATATAATTAATTATATAAATTAAATATACTATATTAATAATTAAAAAATATGTCGACAAACTAGAAGTTAAAAGATCATGAGCTGGAAATCCATCCCATGCGATCGCATGGGAAATGGTCATGGAGGCCATGCGATCGCATGGCAGTCCTGGACAGGCCACACCTATAAAGCTCGAGATATCTGCCTCTGTTTTAATTTAAAAATTACTCCGTATTATATTTATTAATTATATTATTATTATTATTATTATTATTATTATTATTATTATTATTATTATTATTATTATTATTAAGATTAATATTATTATTAATCTTATTATTATTAGTAGTATTTGTATTATTATTAGTATTATACATAAAATACTACGACGAGGTCATGAGCGTGTCACTTTCAAAATAGTTTTATGAGCGGGATAAAGCTAAGGAAATTATGGGCTATTGCCAAGGAGGTTATGGGTAATATTCATGGGTATTATTTGCAAGTCAAACCTAGTGTTATCATCTCCGTTACGTCTACGTACTTTTCTACAATATTGAATCTCAATATTGATATGTAAGTACTTATATTTTATCTTTTATATAATAATTGTGTATCCATGTCTAGTGCTCGAGTATATATATTTATACATGCTTGTAGGCTAAATTTCCTTGTTAAACAGTTTATGATGTACCACGAATTAAATACATATATTACTGGTAAAAGGTATATGATATACATGTTTTTGGAAAGCTGACGAAAAATCAATAACTTTTCATTTAGATATCGAATAATTTCGATGAACGAATTAAAAGATATGAGCAACTGAATTATGATTGAAGTTAATTGAAATTGCTTTTGAATCTACAATTAAGATTTAAACAACTTGTTTACGAGATTGATAAATTAGATTTTTGAATATTACCAACCGAGTAAATGAATTCTTATATAAGGTACGTCTCGTTTTGTTAAACTATTGTCAAAATTGACTTTTTGAAACAACATTGGATAACTTTTGTATGTCAATATCGAGCATTAGGGTTGTGATACACTATGACCTGAGCTAGCTTGATAGACATTTATTGACCAACATATGTTCTCTAGGTTGAGATCTACGGTTATTTGGTAATCCGTGTTTCGATCACATTTTGGTGAACGACTTTATATGCTGCTAAGGTGAGTTTCATTGATCCCTTTTTAATTGCTTTTGCAATATATATTTTTGGGCTGAGAATACATGCACTTTAATTTAAACGCAATGGATACAAGTACATACTAAATTCTACACTGAGTTTGAACCGAAAATCCCTTAGCTTTGGTAACTGTTAACTGCCAGTTATAAGAACTGGTGGGCGCGAGTAGTAGTATATGAATCCATAGGGCTTGATATCCCCGTCCGAGCTAGAGCACTAGCCTTTTAACGGACGTATGCTATTTGAGAATCGTACACGTTGGTTTGCGTGTATTATTAAGATGATTATACAAAGGGTACAAATTATATATACGTTAAGTTTAGTTATCAGGGTGCTCAATTTCGTAGAATATTTTGATAAACTTTTCTGGATGAAACAACTGAAATCTTGTGATCCACCTTTATATACAGATTATGCGAAACACTAAAACTATGAACTCACCAACCTTTGTGTTGACACTTGTTAGCATGTTTATTCTCAGGTTTCCTAGAAGTCTTCCACTGTTTGCTTAGATGTTAGACAAGCTATGTGCATGGAGTCTTACATGACATATTTTTCAAGGAAACGTTGCATTCACCAAATCATCACCATGTATCTTATTTTGACTGCATTGTCAACGGAAGTACTGTTGTAAACTATTATTTATGGTGATTGTCTATATGTAGAAATCATCAGATGTCGAAAACTTTTGATTTAAATATTCATTTATGGTGTGTCTTTTCAAAAGAATGCAATGATTACAAAACATATCATATAGAGGTCAAATACCTCGCAATGAAATCGATGAATGACGTGTTCGTCCATATAGATTTGGAGCGATCGTTACAGATGGATATATACAGGGTGAAAGTGTAAAAAGATAGCTGATGTAATTTCCCTTACATTATTGTGTATGGAAAGTAGTTAATGACATCTAAGCATGATTAAGGCTATCATATATGCTGGTACTCGAAATTAATGTTGATATTTTCACTTGTGATTTTGATATATTCACTTTTAGCATATGCATAATAATGCATAATGAATGGATTTATCAAAATAAAAAGTGTATATATCATCACGCATTAATCTATCATAATCTGAATAAAAAAGTGAGGGAAAGTGTGTGGTATAATAAAAAAGTCAAAATGGTTGTAATAAAAAGTCCAACTCTGTCATCCATGCATCCAGCTTGTTCACAGTGATTCCTTGGCTCGTCAAACCCCTATGTTAAGATTCTGAAATGCGTTCCAACTCTGTTTTTTCTTTAATTTATTTTACTGCCCAAATTCGAATCATTGTATAGCTATGATAGTAGGATCCATGCAATTATATATATTCGATTAATAAAATTACTTACTTACTTTTCAAAAAAAAAAAACAAATAAAGGGAATTATGATGGAGAAAAAGGTTGGTAAATTAAACATCAAATCAAGCATGACTAAAAATGATTAATTCCAAATAACTATAAGATTTGTAGATAATACAAGGAGGTTGGTTTAGTTCCCGTTAAGTTCAAAAAACCAAAAACGGATATTCACTCGTATAGAGCCATTAGATTATGCATGACTTAAAATGCGGCTGAACGCTGCCAAAAGAACATAAATCAAGATGGTGAAATCAGAAGCTTCTCACACAACAAACTAAACTAAAAACGCATAAACCAAAAACAAACTACGAATAAACAGAACACTAAGCAAATGAAAAGCATCGAAACAAAAAGAGCAGCATGCACAAGTACACAACTATAGTCTACTGACGCGTTTAATAAAACTGAATGATTAAGATTTGAATAGTTGATAATCTAAATGATTCAAAGGTTGTGACTAAATTAATTTTTGTATAAACTTGGTTATGAATAAACTTGATTCTGAATGACAATAATCTGTGTGATAATCATTTCAAGTAAACAATTTGAATGATGTAAAATCATCTTATTAACCTTTTACATGAATGAAATACAAGTGTTAAAAGGTAATCAAACACGCTGAATGTTGAACCATTCAACATCATATGTCATTTAGGTGTCCGTAACAAACACGTTGAATGCTGAATGTTTCAATTAAGAGGTAATCAAACGCACTAGTTTGAGGAAGCCTAATTGAACCATTGATTTATATTATTGTAGAGTTACATAATGTTATGAATTTTTTTTCGAAAAGCAAATAATTTTATAAACTCGAAACCTACTAAGGGGAGGCTAGCCCATTACAAACGACCCGAATGTTTAGATCAATACAATAAACCTCGACCTATGAAGTAAAAAAATACAAGGCGCAGAAAGTTGCAGAGAGAGCAACTAAAAAATGCATTACATTAGACAAAACATGACCATGTATCCGAGATCCAACCTAGCCAATCCATCTTCTGATTCCTTACGCGACTTAAAATCCATTCAAAAGACCTAAGTTGTATTTCCATTAGACCCGTAGGACCATTCCACGACGAATTAGAAAACACCATGGTTTCAATTTTTCCATAATAAATAAGCACACGTCCACTCGATTGATTGCCATATACTCGACCAAAAAGGGGATAAGGAACGGTTACATTTGCCATAAAAAGCTTCGCTAATACTTAAGTTTGATACCGCTCCTTAAAACAACTAGTTATTTGCTATGAATAAAAGGTTAAAGAAATAATATGAACAAGAATATGAAAAACTAAATGTGTTGGATTGATTTCAAATAGTTACAATCAAATTCTTATATAGAGGATTAAAGTAAAACATAATCATAACACACCAACAACTTGACTCACTAGTAAAGCTAGATGAAAACTGGTATATATGTGAACACACCAATATGACAACTAGCATACATGTGAACACCAACAACTAGACCTAATAAAACAAGATAAAAGGCAACTTGATTATGTAAGTATGTCATAAAAGATAATGTCAAGTTGGCCACTAAACACCTTAACCATTAATTTGGTCAATAATGGCCTAAACTCATTTAAAGTTGAGCAACTTGAACAATAAAGTCCAAAATCAAGTTGAGCAAGTTGAGCCACTTGAGTTTGAGTTGTGCACTAATATTTTAACACTCCCCTTTAGTGCAAACTCCCGATCAAAAATCCCCAACGCCTCTCGAAATTCCATGAACTTGGCTTTCATTAGAGCTTTAGTGAAGATGTCGGCTACTTGATCATTTGTCCTTACATTTGCTAGCTCGATTTCCCCGCTAAGAACCTTTTCACGAATGAAATGATACCTCATTTCTATATGCTTAGTACGAGCATGAAAAACAGGATTCGAAGCAAGTTTGATTGCACTTTCGTTGTCACATTTTAGTTTGACAACATAATCTACTTCTTCAAGTATGTCACCAATCAATCTTCTTAGCCAAGTACACTCTTGAGCTGCCATAGTTGCATCTATGTATTCAGCTTCCGTGCTAGACAAAGCAACAGCATCTTACTTCTTGCTACACCATGAAATAATCGCGGAACCCATGTTAAAACAATAACCCGAAGTTGAATGGCGATCATTTCCGTCTCCCATCCAATATGCATCTACGAAACCATTTAACAAAACATTATCACACTTCTTATACCACAAGCCGTGGCCCATTGATCCTTTCACATAACGAAGGATCCTTTTAGCTGCATCAAGATGAACATTAGTTGGACATTGCATACATTGTGAAACAATGCCAACCGAGTAAGCAATTTCCGGCCTTGTGATGGTTAGATAAATCAAACTTCCAACCATTTATCTGAACAACTTCACATTCTTGAGTTCTTTTCCTTGATCCTTCTTCATTTTGAGGTTTGGTTCCATTGGAGTAGACATAGGCTTTGACTCCCCCATGTTGAAACGTTCCAAGAGACTTCTTGCATAACCCGTTTGAGAGATAAAGTACCTGTTTTCTAATTTATCAACTTCCAAGCCAAGAAAACATCCAATCTCCCCCAGATTCTTCATTTCAAAACGAACTGAAAGATCATCACTTAAACGAGAGATTTCTGGCTCGTTTCCTCCGGTGATAATCATGTCATCAACATATAGTAATACCAAGACAAGAATAGATTCTTTCTTTACAAATAAACTAGAATTCGCATTAGAAATTTTAAAACCACAAAAGACAAGGTATTGTGTGACCTTACCATACCAAGCTCTCGTGTAACACCCTGAATTTTAATACATCAGAGAGTGTCACCAGAAAATGTCACCAGAGAGTGTTCTCAGAAGTGCCACTAAAAGTGAACCAAACACTTTATGCATTTTCAGATTTTACGTCAGAATCAGAATCTAACAGTTTCAGTCCCTGAATTTCTAAAACTGTGATGTCTTCATTTTACGCTGTAGTGCGCGCCGCACACATGGCCGCGCGCCGCGCAAAACTAGCTGGCAGATTGGTCGAGTAAATTGGTGTTTAAATAAAGGGCATTTGGGTCTTTTCACTTAAGGGTCGGTTTTGAGCCACTAAAACTGATCCATTGATCACCCTTATCCTCATTTCACCTTTTCCACACACTTTCATCTAGAGAGAAAGAGAGAGAGAAAGAGCTTAGAGAGAGAGAGAGAGAGCTCAATTTGGGGAAGAAGGTCGATTCGTGTGAAAGCTCGAGAGTTAAAGTTGTTCACCTCGTTCCTAGCTACGTTTTGAATTCGAGTTTTAGTACTTATGATTATTGTTCAATTTAGGGTTTTGATAATGCTAAAAACGAACATATATTTCATAGCATTATCCCTCAAGAAAGACAAGCTTTTAGTTGCAATTGTTCTATTTACAAGTGATATTCGTTTAAATAATAAAAGGTGAAGACAAAAGACAGATTCGACGAATTGAAGACGCAAATGACCAAAAAGCTAAAAAGTACAAAGTACAATCCAAGTGGTTCAAATTATTGATGAGAATCGTCTAAAAATTACATGAGTACAAGCCGTGAAACACAAAGTACAAGATATTAAATTGTACGAAAAGGCGTTCGAAAATCCGGAACCGAGATATGAACCAACTTCCAGCGCGCGACGCAATGGACCAAAAATTACAAGTCAACTATACACAAGAATATAATATAATATATAATTAATTATATATATTATTATATATTATAATTATATGCAGCCCACATTTTGATTTCATCTATGAGCTGGATTCCAGACCTCCGCACTCGCGGAGGTGTAAAGCATAAAATCTCAGCACTCGCAGAGCTCTACAGTGAAACGTGAGCCTATAAAAGGCCGCGCATTCTGATCGATTTTATTCACTCCTTTTTCAATCTCTCTCTCACGATATATATATATATATATATATATATATATATATATATATATATATATATATATATATATATATATATATATATATATATATATATATATATATATATAAAAAATTTATAATTTTAATTTTAATTTAAGATTATTAATAATAAGGTTATGTTAGCGAATGTTGTAAGTGTGTAAGTCGAAATTCTGTCCGTGTAACGCTACGCTATTATTAATCATTGTAAGTTATGTTCAACCTTTTGAAATTAATGTCTCGTAGCTAAGTTATTATTATGCTTATTTAAATCGAAGTAATCATGATGTTGGACTAAATATTAAAAACGGGGTTATTGGGCTTTGTACCATAATTGGGGTTTGGACAAAAGAACAACACTTGTGGAAATTAGACTATGGGCTATTAATGGACTTTATATTTGTTTAACTGAATGATAGTTCGTTAATTTAATATAAAGATTTACAATTGGACGTAATTATAAATAACCACATACACTCGATCGGACACGATGGGCGGGATATTTATAAATACTAATAATCGTTCATTTGACCGGATACGGGAATGGATTAATAATCAATGGACTCATTAAAACAGGGGTGGATTACATGCAAGGACACTTGGTGTAATTGATAATAAAGTATTAAAACTTTATTACAGTTTAAGTCCCCAATTAATGGAATATTTGACTTCGGATATAAAGATAATTTGACGAGGACACTCGCACTTCATATTTATGACTGATGGACTGTTATGGACAAAAACCAGATGGACATATCGAATAATCCAGGACAAAGGACAATTAACTCATGGTAATAAATTAAAATCAACACGTCAAACATCATGATTACGGAAATTTAAATAAGCATAATTCTTTTATTTCATATTCCATCGCACTTTTATTTACTGTCATTTTATTTATCGCACTTTTAATTATCGTACTTTTTAATTATCGCAATTTTATTTACTGTTATTTTATTTATCGCACTTTAATTTATCGCACTTTAATTTATCGCACTTTAATTATTGTCATTTACTTTACGCTTTAAATTAAGTTATATTTATTTTTAATATTTTACATTAGGTTTTAACTGCGACTTAAGACATAAAATCGATAAACCGGTCATTAAATGGTAAAAACCCCCTTTTATAATAATAATAATACTACTTATATATATATATATATATATATATATATATATATATATATATATATATATATATATATATATATATATATATATACAAATATAGTTTTTAAAAAAGTATAGCGTTAAACTTGGCTAGTTCCCTGTGGACGAACCGAACTTACTAAAAACTACACTACTGTACGATTAGGTACACTGCCTATAAGTGTTGTAGCAAGGTTTAGGTATATCCACTCTATAAATAAATAAATAACTTGTGTAAAATTGTATCGTATTTAATAGTATTTTATAATAAAAAATATAACTATCTCGCATAACATCAAGTATTTTTGGCGCCGCTGCTGGGGACTTCATAAACGCCGAAAGCGAAACGCTATAAAAAAGAGAGAGATTTTTATTAGAATTTTAATCTATTTTTGTAAAAATATAAGTTTTAAATATTAAAAACAAAAATATAAAAACATAAAAAATATATATATATCTATTTAGGTGTTTTAATTAAAAAAAAGTTTATTTTTTTAGAATTATAAAAACTAATAAGTAATTGTTAAAATATAAGTTTTATTTAAGTTATATTTTATAAAAACTAAAAAAAAAAACTGAACTGGGCCAGTTTATTTTCGAAACCCAAAATAAATTTTAAATTAAAAATTGAACTGGGCCGAACTGTTTAAGCCCAACCAGCGAACCCAATATTATTAAATTCCGCACTCGCGGAGATCCTGCGCTGAAAAAAATCCGCACTCGCGGAGCCTGCCAGACTGAAACCTAGTACAGTAATTATTACGCAGTAGGGTTTTAATAATAATTATTATTATTTTATTAACCCTAATTAGGGTTTAATTATTTAATTAGTTTTTATTAATTAGTTTTAGTTTTAATTAATTTTGTATTTTAAGTTTTAATTAGTTTTATTACTTTATAAATTAGTACTTTTATAAAATATTAATATAAAAATAATATTTTTTTGAAAATTGTATTTTTATAACTTTAAGTTTTATCTTTATATTTTGTATCTTTTTATTCGTAATTGTATATTTTTCGTTCATAACTAGTTTTAAGTTATAGTTTTGCCGTAGTTATTTTTATTTCTAGATTTTTAGGCTTTGCCGTAAAATCCCTTAGGTACTTTTTCTTTAGACTAAGATTTAGGTGCTTTAGAATTTTGCGACACCGTTTTAAGATTTTAGTACTTTTTAAGTTATTGCCGTTTTGGATATAGAATTCCTTTTAAGCTTTAATACTTTTAGACTTAAGTTTTTATAATTCTAAGTTTCGACGCTTTATTTTCTTATTTTTATTTTTTGACTGATTGTTTTTCGACGCTTATTTTTCGACCTTTTATTTTTTGACGTTTTTCGACGCGCTCTTTTTCTTTCTTATTTCTCGACGCTCTAGTTTTTAGGACATAGAATTTTCTATTTCTTCTCTAAAATTTCAAAACGAAAAATTATTTTAAGTGGTTAAATTGATAGACATCCAAAATTTTCTGGTTCGTAGTAATAGTTGGATTTGTTAGTGGCGAGTTGTGGGCTTCCGATTTAAAGGGTCCTGGCTACCTGCTGCATCTATTGGCTATTCGAAACGTGGGCAAAATCAGAAAAGTCTATTAATTTGATAACTTATATAATTATTATCTTTTATAACTAATAGGATATTCTGTGAATGCACCGAGCAAAACGTTCACCACCTTTTATACGTTCACCACCTGTAACTCGATCAAGACATCTATTAAATATTGTCGCCGCTGATTTTTCTTTAGAATCGTCATCTAGTCGACCAAGTACTCCAATTCAAATTTTCGATAATCCATTTTTTGAACCCGACCTCACAATTGTGAATCTGGAGGATATTCAGGGACAATTCAGAGATCCTGAACCACTAATCATTCCTCCTGAACCACAAATCACTCATCCAGAGATTTTCGAGGAAGAAACCATTAAATCAGAATCCTCTAGTGATTCAGATTCAACAAATTCAATCATGGAAAATCTGGAACCTCTAAGTATGGAAGACCGAATGAGAGCTAAACGCACTGGCCAAGGTCGCGCAATTACTCAACCAGACATTAATGCGCCAGATTATGAAATCAAAGGACAAATCCTACACATGGTAACTAATCAATGCCAATTTAGTGGTGCGCCGAAGGAAGATCCAAACGAACATCTTCGTACCTTTAATAGGATCTGTACACTATTTAAAATCCTAGAAGTAGAGGATGAACAGATCTATCTCATGTTATTTCCCTGGACTTTAAAGGGAGAAGCCAAAGATTAGTTAGAATCGTTATCTGAAGGGGCGATTGATACATGAGATGTTTTAGTTGAAAATTTTCTTAAACAATTCTTTTCGGCATCTAAAGCCGTGAGACTTCAAGGAGAAATAGTTACGTTCACGCAAAAGCCAAATGAAACTCTGTATGAGGCATGGACAAGATTTGGAAAGTTGTTGAGAGGATGTCCGCAACATGGTTTAGACACTTATCAAATAGTACAAATATTATACCAAGGATGTGACATCACTACAAGAAAAGACATCGATATAGCAGCTGATGGTTCCATTATGAAGAAAACCGCAACTGAAGCTTACAAAATTATTGATAACACTGCTTCCCACTCACATGAGTGGCATCAAGAAAAAGATATCGTTAGATCATCTAAAGTGGCTAGAGTTGATTCTAGCCATGACTTTGATTCCATGTCCGCAAAGATAGATGCTGTCGAAAGACGAATGGAAAAGATGACTAAAGATATTCACTCAATACGAATTAGTTGTGAGCAGTGTGGAGGACCACATTTGACAAAAGATTGTCTTAGTATTGAACAAACAATGGAACAAGGAGAGAATGTTTCATACATGAACCAAAGGCCTGGAAATAATTATCAGAATAATTATCAACCGCCAAGACCAATCTATAATCAAAATCAGAATTATAACCGAAATGTTTCATACAACAATCAACAAGGTCCTAACAATCAACAAGTATCCAACAATACTTACAATCAGCAAAGACCTATTTTTCCAATTAAACCACCACAAACCGATGATAAAAAGTCAAATTTAGAAGATATGATGTCAAAGCTAGCTGAATCTCAAACTCAATTTTTCACATCTTAGAAACAAACCAATGAACAAAATGCCCAAGCATTTAGAAATCAACAAGCTTCTATTCAAAATCTGGAACAAGAAGTAAGCAACCTAGCAAGGTTGATAGGTGAAAGAAAACCGTAAAGTCTACCTAGTGATACAAATGCTAACCCCCGGAATGAAACAGCTAAAGCCATTACCACGAGAAGTGGTATTACACTTAAACCACCTGAAATACCTGTAATTTCTGATGACTCTATTCCTACTACACATGTAGTGACCCAAACTTTTCCATGTTTATATATATTAAATGAAATTGTTATTTACATGATTAAGTGTTTCCAACATGTTAAGCAATCAAACTTGTTAAGACTTAATTAATTAAAATTGGTTTCATATAGACAATTGACCACCCAAGTTGACCGGTGATTCACGAACGTTAAAACTTGTAAAAACTATATGATGACATATATATGGATATATATATAGTTAACATGATATTATGATAAGTAAACATATCATTATGTATATTAACAATGAACTACATATGTAAAAACAAGACTACTAACTTAATGATTTCGAAACGAGACATATATGTAACGATTATCGTTGTAGCGACATTTAATGTATATATATCATATTAAGATATATTAATACATCATGATATCATGATAATGTAATAATTTAACATCTCATTTGATATAATAAACAATGGTTTAACAACATTTAACAAGATCGTTAACCTAAAGGTTTCAAAACAACACTTACATGTAACGACTAACGATGACTTAACGACTCAGTTAAAATGTATATACATGTAGTGTTTTAATATGTATTCATATACTTTTGAAAGAGTTCAAGACACTTATAAAAATACTTCTACTTAACAAAAATGCTTACAATTACATCCTCGTTCAGTTTCATCAACAATTCTACTCGTATGCACCCGTATTCGTACTCGTACAATACACAGCTTTTAGATGTATGTACTATTGGTATATACACTCCAATGATCAGCTCTTAGCAGCCTATATGAGTCACCTAACACATGTGGGAACCATCATTTGGCAACTAGCATGAAATATCTCATAAAATTACAAAAATATTAGTAATCATTCATGACTTATTTACATGAAAACAAAATTACATATCCTTTATATCTAATCCATATACCAACGACCAAAAACACCTACAAACACTTTCATTCTTCAATTTTCTTCATCTAATTGATCTCTCTCAAGTTCCATCTTCAAGTTCTAAGTGTTCTTCATAAATTCTACAAGTTCTAGTTTCATAAAATCAAGAATACTTCCAAGTTTACTAGCTTACTTCCAATCTTGTAAAGTGATCATCCAACCTCAAGAAATCTTTCTTATTTATAGTAAGATATATTTCTAATACAAAGTAATACTCATATTCAAACTTTGATTCAATTTCTATAACTATAACAATCTTATTTCGAGTGGAAATCTTACTTGAACTTGTTTTCGTGTCATGATTCTGCTTCAAGAACTTTCAAGCCATCCAAGGATCCTTTGAAGCCAGATCTATTTTTTTTTATTTCCAGTAGGTTTATCCACAAAACCTGAGGAAGTAATTATGTTCATAACATCATTCGATTCATATATATAAAGCTACCTTATTCGATGGTTTAAACTTGTAATCACTAGAACATAGTTTAGTTAATTCTAAACTTGTTCGCAAACAAAAGTTAATCCTTCTAACTTGACTTTTAAAATTAACTAAACACATGTTCTATATCTATATGATATGCTAACTTAATGATTTAAAACCGGAAAACACGAAAAACACCGTAAAACCGGATATACGCCGTCGTAGTAACACCGCGGGCTGTTTTGGGTTTGATAATTAAAAACTTTGATAAACTTTGATTTAAAAGTTGTTCTTATGGGAAAATGATTTTTCTTATGAACATGAAACTATATCCAAAAGTCATGGTTAAACTCAAAGTGGAAGTATGTTTTTCAAAATGGTCATCAAGACGTCGTTCTTTAGACTGAAATGTCTACCTCTTACAAAAACGACTTGTAACTTATATTTCTGACTATAAACTTATAATTTCTCTGTTTAGATTCTTAAAATATAGTTCAATATGAAATCATAGCAATTTGATTCACTCAAAACAGATTTAAAACGAAGAAGTTATGGGTAAAACAAGATTGGATATTTTTTGCTTGTTGTAGCTACGTGAAAATTGGTAACAAATCTATATTAATCATATCCTAGCTAACTCATATTGTATTATACATGTATTCTAATATATTATGTAATCTTGGGATACCATAGACACGTATGCAAATGTTTTGACATATCATATCGACCCATGTATATATTTTATTTGGAACAATCATAGACACTCTATATGTAGTAATGTTGGAGTTAGCTATACAGGGTTGATGTTGATTCCAAAAATATATATACTTTGAGTTGTGATCTAGCCTGAGACGTGTATACACTGGGTCGTGGATTGATTCAAGATAATATATATCAATTTATTTCTGTACATTTAACTATGGACAACTAGTTGTAGGTTACTAACGAGGACAGCTGACTTAATAAACTTAAAACATCAAAATGTATTAAAAGTGTTGTAAATATATTTTGAACATACTTTGATATATATGTACATATTTGTTATAGGTTCGTGAATCGACCAGTGGCCAAGTCTTACTTCCCGACGAAGTAAAAATCTGTGAAAGTGAGTTATAGTCCCACTTTTAAAATTTAATATTTTGGGATGAGAATACATGCAGTTTTATAAATGTTTTACGAAATAGACACAAGTAAATGAAACTACATTATATGGGTGAATGATCGAAGCCGAATATGCCCCTTTTTCTTGGTAACCTAAGAATTAGTAAACCGATCTACTAATTGACGCGAATCCTAAAGATAGATCTATTGGGCCTAACGAACCCCATCCAAAGTACTGGATGCTTTAGTACTTCGAATTCGTTTTTATCATGTCCGAAGGATTTCCCGGAATGATAGGGGATATTCTTATATGCATCTTATTAATGTCGGTTACCAGGTGTTCACCATATGAATGGATTTTATCTCTATGTATGTGATGTATATTGAAATATGAAATCTTGTGGTCTATTATTATGATTTGATAATATATATTTTAAACATATTACTCACCAACATTTTTGTTGATGTTTTAAGCATGTTTATTCTCAGGTGATTATTAAGAGCTTCCGCTGTTGCATACTAAAATAAGGACAAGATTTGGAGTCCATGCTTGTATGATATTATGTAAAAACTGCATTCAAGAAACTTATTTTTGATGTAATATATTCTTATTGTAAACCATTATGTAATGGTCGTGTGTAAATGGTATATTTTAGATTATCATTATTTGATAATCTACGTAATGTTTTTTGAACCTTTATAGATAAAATAAAGGTTATGGTTGTTTTAAAAATGAATGCAGTCTTTGAAAAATGTCTCATATAGCGGTCAAAACCTCGCGACGAAATCAATTAATATGGAACGTTTATAATCAATATAAACGGGACATTTCAGTTGGTATCAGAGCGTTGGTCTTAGAGAACCATAAAATTGCATTAGTGTGTCTTACCGAGTTTGTTAGGATGCATTAGTGAGTCTGGACTTCGACCGTGTTTTTCTTCAAAAACGATTGCTTAACTTTTTTTTGTTGGAAACTATATATTATTAACATGTAAATATTATGTGATATATTAATCTCTTAACGTGTTTGATATTGTGTGATAGATGTCTACCTCTAGTACAAATCCCATTGATTCATCTAATAATAATGAAGAGTCGAATATATTTTGGGAAGATTCACAAATTCCCGAAGAGGAACTGGAAGAGGAGGAACCGGAAGAGGAGGAATCGGAAGAGGAGGAACCAGAAGAGGAGGAATCGGAAGAGGAGGAACCAGAAGAAGAATAGGTTCCGGAGAAAGAAATATTGATACCTATAGTAAATCGATTAAATAAAAGAAAATCCTCAACCAACGGACCAAAGTTAATAATGGTCAATGGTGTTTCCGCCGAGGAAGCAAAATATTGGGAAGATTACCAATTTTCCGATGAATCGGATCTCGATGAGGATTCCGATGATGTTATAGAAATTACCTCGGCCCAATTTAATAAAGCGAAAGAAAATAATAAGGGAAAAGGTATAAAAATAGAGAAAACTGATTCCAACCCCGATGAACTTTATATGTATCGACAACATCCGTATTTCCTAAAATGTAACAATAACCCGGGAACCTCTAAACCACCAGGTTTTTCTAAACCATTATGGAAAACGACGGCTCATATTAGAGGAACACCATATATTCCCAGAAAATTAGGTAAACGAACCAAGTTTAAGAAGAAGAAACCAGTGATTCAGATTAGAGGGTTGTAATCATGTTGTGTATTATTTGTATTGTAGTGTGCTTGTACTTTTATGTTCTATGTAAAAAAAATTGCTTGTATTGTTTGTTAATTATCTTTTACGAATCTAATCCTTGTCTATTTTACAGTATAAAAACAAAATGGACGTTAAGGGTAGACAACCTAATATTTTAGAAGACCTACCAGAGGATATGATTGAGAAAATCTTGTCTAGATTCGGTCAGAATTCATCAGCACATTTAGTTATGGCGAAATTAACTTGTCAAACATTTGAAAGACTTTCCAGAAATGCCTTAGTTTATAAAAGGCTTTCCTTTGATAGATGGGGTATATCACATTGGAGAGACCGTAAGTTACGCCGTGTTTTCTTTAAAGCATTAAATGCGGGGAACCCAAATGCAATTTTACGCTACGGGTTAAGAACCTATTTTGACTCAACATATCCCAACATAGGATTTCGTGAATTAGAAAGAGCTTCTAACATGCAACATAAAGAAGCATGTTATGCTTACGGGTTAGTGATGTTCGCTTCTTACCAAAGTGAGAAAAAGAACATCGGACTGCAGCTTTTAAATAAGACCTTCCCACAAGTGACGGATTCAGTAGTTGGGGTGAGAAACAAGGTTTTTAGATTGTTACGGGGCTGTTGGGCATTACGAAACCCTCGTCTTTTTGACGACATTACAACATGCTGCCTAGCCAATGGTCATAACGGTTACTTTCCACAAAACCAAGGATGGGAAGTCGTCTTAGTAAAACCAGAATGCATGACTTGTTTCTGGACTTATGAATTACGTGTCTTTATTTCTTTTGCTGAACAACTTACGTATTAACTAGGTTTATCTTCAAAACTATCATGTATCAAAGTGTACTATATTTCATGTTATATGTAATATAGCGAAGTTGTAAGTTTGAAGAATATTTGTATGTGATATATTATTATAATCAGTTTTTCATATGGAATTGTAGTAGTTAAATTGTATATTAGCTACTAAGTATGAACTTAACGGGTAGGTAGTACCTGAATTTAAACTTATAAAACGCTAATATGAAGAAAAAGCTTTTATAAATGAGTTCATATTATGCTACGAAATACTATTGACTACTCTTAACATTCTGTATGATTAACTCGATTCAGTTGACTATTTTGAAGGAAATGGCACCGACTACTCGACACACCATGAATATGAGCAAAGAGGAATTTCGTACCTTTCTTGCGGCAAACATAGCCGCAGTACAGACTGCGCTACATACCAACAATAACTCTGAATCTAGCAATGCAGCTAACGGCGCAAGAAATCGTGTAGGATGCTCCTACAAAGAATTCACTGCCTGCAAACCTTTGGAATTTGATGGAACCGAAGGACCAATTGGATTGAAACGGTGGACCGAGAAAGTTGAATCGGTGTTTGCCATAAGTAAGTGTACTGAAGAGGACAAAGTTAAGTATGCTACGCATACCTTCACAGGTACTGCGTTAACGTGGTGGAACACCTATCTTGAACAGGTAGGACAAAATGCTGCTTACGTACTACCGTGGTCGGCATTCACGCAATTGATGAACGAGCAGTACCGTCCTAGAAACGAAGTCAATAAACTCAAGGCAGAACTTAGAGAGTTATGAACACAAGGGTTCGATGTTACCACATATGAACGACGATTCACCTAGTTGTGCCTATTGTGTCCGGGAGCATTCGAAGATGAAGAAGAGAAGATCGACGCGTTTGTAAAAGGGTTACCAGTAACGATTCAAGAAGATGTGAGTTCACACGAGCCCGCTTCTATACAGAAGGCAATTCGAATGGCTCATAAACTCATAAATCAGATTGAGGGAAGAATTAAAGAGTAGGCGACCGAAGAATCCAACACGAAACAACTCAAGAGGAAGTGGGAGGAAAACGGTGACAAGAGTCACCAATACAATAACAACAACAATTACAACCACAATCGCAACAACTATCCCAACAACCGCAACAACAATCGCAACAACAACCGCAATCTTAACAATAACCACAACAAACATCCCAACAACAACAACAACAACTACAACAACCGTTTCAACAACAATAACAATTCCAACAACAACCTCAATAACAACAACGGCAACAAAAACCAAAAACAGCTATGTCATAGGTGTGAAGAAAATCATCAGGGGTTTTGCACGACATTTTGCAACAGGTGTAAAAGAAATGGTCATAGCGCAACAAAGTGTGAGGTCTACGGACCAAAGTTTAACAGAACCAAAAGAACAAATAATGTCGGAACAAGTAATGCCGAAACGAATAGTGTCGGAGCAAGTAATACCAACCCTGTTTGTTATAAATGTAGAAAACCGGGCCACATTATTAGAAATTTCCCGAATCAGGGGAATACTAATGGGCAGGGCCGTGGAAGAGTTTTCAATATTAATGCGGCAGAAGCACAGAAAGACCCGGAGCTTGTTACGGGTACGTTTCTTATTGACGATAAATCTGCTTATGTTTTATTTGATTCGGGTGCGGAAAGAAGCTATATGAGTAGAGAATTTTGTGCTAAATTAAGTTGCCCATTGACGCCTTTGGATAATAAATTTTTACTCGAATTAGCAAATGGTAAATTAATTTCAGCAGATAATATATGTCGGGATAGAGAAATTAAACTGGGGGATGAAACGTTTAAAATTGATTTAATACCAGTCGAGTTAGGAAGTTTTGATGTAATAATTGGCATGGACTGGTTGAAAAAGGTAAGAGCAGAGGTCGTTTGTTACAAAAATGCGATTCGCATTATGCGTGAAAAAGGAAAACCTTTAATGGTGTACGGAGAAAAGAACAACGCAAAATTAAATCTTATTAGTAGTTTGAAGGCGCAAAAACTAATAAGAAAAGGTTGTTACGTCATTCTAGCACACATCGAGGAAGTTAAACTGAAGAAAAGAACATCAGTGATGTTCCCGTCGCAAAAGAATTTCCCGATGTATTTTCGAAAGAATTACCGGGATTACCCCCACATCGATCCGTTGAATTTCAAATAGACCTTGTACCAGGAGCTGCACCAATAGCTCGTGCTCCATACAGACTCGCACCCAGTGAAATGAAAGAATTAAAAAGTCAGTTACAGGAACTTTAGAGCGTGGTTTCATTTGACCAAGCACATCACCATGGGGAGCTCCTGTTTTGTTTGTCAAGAAGAAAAAGATGGTACATTTAGGTTGTGTATCGACTACCGAGAGTTGAACAAACTTACTATCAAGAACCGCTACCCACTACCGAGAATCGACGACTTATTTGATCAACTACAAGGCTCGTCTATTTATTCGAAGATCGATTTACGTTCTGGATATCATCAAATGCGGGTGAAGGAGGATGATATTCCAAAGACTTCTTTTAGGACGCGTTACGGTCATTACGAGTTTATGGTTATGCCGTTTGGATTGACTAACGCACCAGCTGTGTTCATGGACCTCATGAACTGAGTGTGTGGGCCATATCTTGACAAGTTTGTCATTATTTTTATCGATGACATACTTATTTACTCGAAGAATGATCAAGAGCACGAAGAACATTTGAGAAAAGTGCTAGAGTTGCTGAGAAAAGAAAAACTGTACGCTAAGTTTTCAAAGTGTGCATTTTGGTTGGAAGAAGTTCAATTCCTCGGTCACATAGTGAACAAAGAAGGTATTCAGGTAGATCCAGCAAAGATTGAAACCGTTGAAAAGTGGGAAACCCCAAAAACTCCGAAACACATACGCCAATTTTTAGGACTAGCTGGTTATTACAGGAGATTCATCCAAGATTTTTCTAAAATAGCAAAACCCTTGACTGCATTAATGCATAAAGGGAGGAAATTTGAATGGAAGGATGAACAAGAAAAAGCGTTTCAATTGTTGAAGAAAAAGTTAACTACGGCACCTATATTGTCATTACCTGAAGGGAATGATGATTTTGTGATATATTGTGACACCTCAAAGTAAGGTCTCGGTTGTGTATTAATGCAACAAACGAAAGTAATTGCTTATGCGTCTAGACAATTGAAGATTCACGAGCAGAATTATACGACGCATGATTTGGAATTAGGCGCGGTTGTTTTTGCATTAAAGACTTGGAGGCACTACTTATATGGGGTCAAAAGTATTATATATACCGATCACAAAAGTCTTCAACACATATTTAATCAGAAACAACTGAATATGAGGCAGTGTAGGTGGATTGAATTGTTGAATGATTACGACTTTGAGATTCGTTACCACCCGGGGAAGACAAATGTGGTAGCCGACGCCTTGAGCAGAAAG